>NW_015506017.1:443263-460150 GCF_001515645.1 Sinocyclocheilus grahami
GCCTGGAATTGAACTGCTGGTTTCGTCTGGCCAGAGGAGAACTGGCCCCACGATTGAGCCTGTTTTCTCCCAAGGTTTTTTCTCCATTCTGTCATCGATGGAGTTTTGGTTCCTTGCCGCTGTCGCCTCTGGCTTGCTTAGTTGGGGACACTTCATTTCCAGCGATATCGTTGACTTGATTGCACAGATACTATTTAAACTGAACTGGATGATGACATCACTGAATTCAATGATGAACTGCCTTTAACTGAAAAATGAGTGTTTACTATTGTCACTTTGCATTATTGACACTATTTTCCTAATTAATGCTGTACAGTTGCTTTGACACAATCTGTATTGTTAAAAGCGCTATATAAATAAAGGTGACTTGACTTAGCAGATGCAGTATGAGTGAAGTATCGATAGGGAACGTACTCGGTTACGAACGTAACCTCGGTTCCCTGAGATATGGAAACGAGTACTGCGTTGCTAGCCGTGCTATGCAGCTGCACGACTCAGTCGTCGCTTCAGTCAAAGTAACATGAATCCTATGGCGAAGTTCCCGCTTATATAGTCGGATGGCCCCACCCATTCTGGCGGGCTTCGTGGCCATAGGTTCGTGCAGCACCGCTGCCGAGCCATTGGTTCGTTTTTTTAAGTGTACTGCACAAACCAATGGCAATGCAGTTACACTGCGTTATTGAAAAAGGCTTCAGTTCAGGAGAAAAAATAACTTTTTCCCCATAGCGTCTTAAGCCGGGCTCACACTGTGCGATTTTTTAAAAGTCCTTTAGGATTGTACTTGTCAGACTGTACGAACATGATGATCATGTCACACTGTGGGATCTCAGTTGTCATTAATGTCAGACTGTACAACAGTCAAGACGCGTTAAAAACGGATGCGCACAAGAAAACTTGTCCGGAGCTCTACATTATCAACCCATACATGTTTAGTGACTGTGAGCTGCACTGCACGCAGGGCTGTAATGTTGGCTATCATTAAAAATATATGAATGGCGGCAATACCGGCGTATTTAAGAAGAATAGTGTAAGCAGCACTACACACCCACATGAAAACAGCAGCGCAACTGGTGTTTATCATAGCAAAGGCAACGTATTATATGAATTCCGTAAGCGGAGGATTTAAGAAATCTCTAGAATTAATTCTGATCATGGCTTGTCTTGAAAAAACGAAGACAGTTTGACGTTCGTCGTAGGAGAAGTCACACTGCAGGACTGTGTGCCAAATCTTCTGACACTGCCAGAATTTCGTCGGAGACCAAATTTGATCGCAACGGCCATTAATCGGCTGTCGGTGAACATGTCAAATTAACGATCAAAGACTACTGATTTTAGCCTAGGATTGTAGGAATCTTTTAGGATTTTCAATATACACACAGTGGTGTGAAAAGGTTTGTGCCCCCTTCCTGTTTTTTAAATTTTTTGCATATTTGTCACACTTAAAAGATTCAGATCATCAAACAAATTACATTCGAGCACGTAATAACCATAGCTAACTGCTGTAGTGTCAACATGAGATTAAGCAGTCATTCAAGACAGAACATAGTACTTTCCCCTACTAAAGTGGTAAAGTTTCAGTGGTAAACGGTTCATTCTTGGTTAAAGGAAAACAAAACATTGTTTTTTTTCTTTTTGTTTGTTATTGGGTTTTTTTCCCCAAGAGAACAGGATTTTCCAGAATATTTTACATTTTCTATTATTTTTTCATGGATTATTCAGTTTTTCAGGACTGAAATTACTCATAAAATCTCCAGGTTTTTCATGACAGCCTTAGTTCACACTTTGCTTAAAAACAATGATAATATAATGTCAAACATGCTTCTAAGGTAAAAAAAAACATGCTCAAAACAGCCCAAATACTGGAAACACTTTGCAAATTCTTTCAAATTGTCATTAAAACATTCAGCATGTGCCGCTTAGAATTCAAGTCCTATGGTGCTTCTGGGGTGCGGTAAACTTACGTGGGTTTCTCATTGGTGATGAGCACTTTGACCTTATTGAGGGCTTTTTTGGCACCGGTGGGTTGAGTCACAGCAGGTTTGCTATGGGCAGGGCTGGAATGAGGACTGGCGATATAAACCTTCTTACCTCCACTGCCCGGCGGTTTAGAGTGTGAGAAATCTGTGATAAACACTATACCCTCACTGGTCAGCACTATGACACAGAAAAGAATAAATTGCAAAAATTAGAAAAACAGTTTAGCAAATTGGTATTTACTTCATTAAACTATATTACACCATATATCATGCAACATTTAATAATAACTTTTATTAGTGATGCACAAGACCATTTTGTACTGAGCAAAGATACAGCAACCAGTACATCAGCAAAGCTGAAAGGTTCAGTGTAGTACAGTTAGACTAAGTGGAGCGTCATATAATGTTAAAAAGTAGTACATTGTTTTTGTTAAATTTATTTATTAATTTATTCAAACATAGTGTAAACATTGAGAAAGACCAAACTCAAAAGATTTGTTCGCAATTCAAATGTCACTTCCAGCAACTGTATCTGTGCATCCCTAATTACTTTTATTAATATGATACGATAGAATACACACATGCCAGATTGGAGGGCTCAAAGGGGTCAAAGGAAAAAGACAGGATGTTCTCAGCATAGCTCTTCTTCCACAGCTTGGTGCCAGTGTCTCCATTCCACAGAACAATATAGTTGGGAGGGTGGACAGCCAGAAGAAGATCACGAGACGCATCCTGAGCCCACAGCCAGTCCATATCTGATGCAAGGTATCAGTACATATGAATATCAATATCAATGAAAATGTTGTAATATTTTAACGGTTAAGTATTTATACACTAAGGTAGTTAATGCTGCGCTGCCTTTAGCATATTACTAATTTATATTAAAAAAAATAATTATATTACAGAAATTTTTGAAGTAATGAGGTAAATTATTACTGTATTACACACTAACGACTATTTAATGAAAATCACCATGAAAATGTGAATAATTAAGCAGGAGTGTTATCACAAGCAGGAGTGTGATAAAGGCCTACATCAGCACAGCAGTGATTAAGCCGTAGGCAAGAGGCCACAGGCCAAGTGCCGCAGGTACTGTGCTGGTCTACTAGTAATGTACTGCAAAAGTGAGAGAGTGATATATTAACGGAATGTAAATGAAATAAGGAAAAAACAAAAAATGTCTTCCTTGTCTTCCGCCATAAAATCATAACTGCCATTGATAGTTAAAAAGATGCATATATACAATATACTATTTGATATATACATTTACGTAAAAAGTCCATACGTGGACATAATTTGTATCTGTCCACAGAACTAATTTCTAAAGTTCATGATAAATATTAACTAATCTGGATTGGTGGTCTAAATAAATATCAACCAATCAAATAAAATCATATGTAATATGAATAATATATAATATTCTATATATCATTTGTTTTTCCCCATTTCTTGGTTAACCAGCACAGAGTTTATTTTAACACAAGCTTAGTAAATAGGGTTCTTACCCTGAATAGGTTTCGTGTGTTCCTGGATCTCACAGTGTGCCATACCACTCACCACATCCCACACAATAATCTTCCCTGCTGCATCTGCAGAGGCCAGGCGCAGAGAGTAGGGTGAGCTGAGACCGTGGTGATAGTTTTCTCTGGACCATTTTACCTAATGAAGTAAAAATAGGACACAACAACAAAAACTAGGTTTTTCCATTTGTATATTCTGATGCAGTTGCTAAAGTGTTGTGAGTGATCGTAAGCATGTTGCGAAGAAGTTGGTCCAGTCAAAAGAGCCCACACCTAAGATATCCATGTATTCGAGGCCTCATCTTTTTCAATTATTGTTTAGAAAAGTAATCACACATCACTCCTTAAAAAGCCACATGATATGAGGTATAACTCATGTAAGCAGCATAAATGATACAGGACAGGTTATGCTGTGAAGTTTTAATACTAGTGATATGAATAATCCCCTAATCCAGTGTTTAAGCACTAGTAAAGCACCACTGAACTCTAATCACTTAGAAAAGTAACCAAGTACAACCAATAAACCATTAATCAATCAATCACTAAAAACATAAATGTTCAGATTTTATCCACAGATAGTCAAAATTAAAATTCCAGACACAATGTCTATACCTAGGGAGAGGCTTGTGTGACAATCAATAAAATGTGGGTGCTAAAGACCAGAACATCAGTGTAAATTGTGTTGCTTCATGTGTTACACATTGCCATTATACCTGTATTTTTGCATATGTTTTTGATATGCCTGTTTCACATGGTATAAAGGATTAAAGTGCCCTGCAGGGACAGAAAACAGATGCAGAGAGCAGGGCATTGTACTGCTGGTAAATGCAGGCCAGGGTGTCTACAGATATGAAATTAAACTTAAGACTTTTTAAGACCTTTTTAATACCACCTTATGTGAAATTTAAGACCAAGCCTGTGATGGAAATACACATTATATTACATATGTATATGTAATATTTAACGCGTTTAAATGTAAAAAGAAAACAAAATATCATCGCTGTCAAAAATTATATTTGTTATTACGATATACAGTGAACTTTTCATATCAGCAGAAAATATCCCATACAAAATATTCCCACAAAACAAAAGTGTCGCATAACAGAGATTTTTGGTGGTGTAAACAATTTATTCTGAAGCAATATTTTCGTCAGTTTTCTGTCAGCTTTTACATACTTAAATCTGCATGTTTTTAATATTTACCACAGGATGTCATTTACCTTTATATAAAGGCCAATATATATATTTTTTACCTTATTAAATGTATGCGTCATTTTCAAGTCAGATTCTTACAATTGATCAAGAAATTTAATACACTACAGGGCCGTTACCAATCAAATTAAATAATAAAAAAATTACAACAGCAATAAATAATGTTATGGGATTAATGTTGTAAATAAAATTTTGAACATCCAAATAAGAAATGTTGGGGGAAAATGCATACTTTTAAGCATGAGACTAAACCGCCAGTAGGTGGCGGCAAGTCACTTATTCATTCAACCGATTCCTTCAAACCTCTGAATCATTCAGTAACAAAAACGCCGGATGTGGCTTGGAGAATGTGCGCAATAATTCTGTTCTGATCTTTGTTTGGAACTATTTTCGTTGGTGAAATAGAACAAAACAGTCAATTGTGTCTAAAAATGTAAGTAACTTCATATACTTTACTACTTGTTTGTTGAACTAAAATCAATGTAACATTTGCAATCATGAAAATATTCATCAAAATGGATCCCTTGTCATGGTATGTTACTTGACTATATCATGCTATAAATGAACTAAACATTTTGAATTTTTACCGCAGTATGTTTGTTCTGTGAATTTCTTTGTGTGTGCCGTACGCTCTGTAGCATCTGGACCAATCAAACACATTATTTTGTTAGCTATATTTAACAAATACTCTGTAACACCCCTCAGTTAACAAGCCATATGAGGACCTATGGACCCTTCCCCCGAAACCAGGTTCCATGGCAACCACGGCTGATAACACTGGTTTTATTGCTCAAAGGAATGCAAGAGAGAGACTCTCACTGCATTTTCCATAGGAAGAGACACACTGCACAGTAGAAATTGACTTTTCTACTAATTAATTCATAGGAAAACCTTTCTTTGATGTTTATAATTAATTATAACTAGTTATGATTAATTATTCATATTTCCCCATGAGTCGATTCGCTACACTCATTTGATTTGATTTCTCCATGAAAGTCTCACAGCGACAGGCAGTACGAGCCTCAACAGCTCGACATTGATAATAGAAATACACCAATTATCAATCGCTGTTTAAGCTGAATGTGATAAAATCAGAAGAATCATTCGCACGTTTTGATGCGTGATTATATTTTGTCACTTAAGTTTTAATCAGGCTATTAGTCCTGTCGGGCAAGTACAATTCTCAAGCAATTTTTCAGTAAACTTGCATTAACCCATTTAAAGTAGTTCGGAGGCTGGTTAGCGAGCTGGTGTTAGACTGTATTCTGTAAACGGAATTCTCTCTGATGACGCGGTAACTACAGTGGAGAGAAAGTACTCTTGATGGACACTCACTGGGTCCGTCAGACTGGAGAAATGTTTGTGGTAATGTGACCAAAAACACTCACTCAGACTGGAGAAATTTTTGTGGTAATGTGACCAAAAATATTTAAGACCTACTGACTCTGAATTTAAGACATTAATACTTAAGGCCTTATTTTAGGAAAACTTTAAGACATTTTAAGACTTTTTAAGGACCCACGGCCACCCTGCTTAAACCTTGTTTACAGCCTATGCACCTTTTTCCTACACCTCATGACGCTTTGCTTAAACTGTAAACAATCAGCGAAAGATTAGCTTTATGAATGCAATAAGCATTTTCAAAAACTGGGTACAACAAGGCCACATCCTACTCACCCTTCAACCATCGATTATTAAAAGTAAATTTAAAAGTTAACAACTTTATTAATCCCACTAGGGGCAATTAAAGTAGGGCAGTAGCATCATATAACAAACTTAATACAAACATAATATATCACATAGACAACACAAAAAAAATAAATAAGTAAAGACACAACCCAACATGCTTCATAATATATTCTGTACATAAACAATACATTTTACATTTAGATTCTTAAAAAAAAAAAAAAAACCTTACTAAAACTAAGTTGCAAATACGAATAGCATCTGGAACAAAAGTGAATTTATATCTATTAGATGAAAATGTAATGCTTCTAAATCTCCTTCCAGAGGGCAATACTTCCAAGATAACTTTCAAGGGGTGAGAGTCATCTCCCGTGATACTCCGAGTTTTTCTTATCATTTGTTGCTCGTAGAATTCTGCTAGACTCCGCAGAGGCACACCAATAATTTTAAAAGTAAAAAAAAGGCATTAAAAAATTACTACAACAGACCATGAATAACCCCAAATGATTTATTATTTTTCCAGCAATATAATAGAAATGTGAAATACCACTATAGTAATATATTATCTGTTTTATATAACATATGGTGCCTTTATCAAAAATGTTTATTAACTGAAACATTGAATGATATAATATTTTAAAGTGCTTTTTGTCATTTTGACACAATAAATATTGAATTTACTTCAAAAACATTTCAGTAAACACTGTTAATAGGGATAAGAAGTGAAAAGGGCAGACAATTATATTTCAAAGCATCGGTGTGAAACTGAAAACAAAACTGGGAAGAGATTTGGGGAGAAAAACGAGAGATTCTTAGTGCATTACAGTTAAATATTAAAGGGATATAACAAATTAAATTGGTAGAAATGTGCACTATGTTGTCTGCATTCCATATTGTTATAGTGGAATACAAAGGACAAAGAAGAAAATATTCAGGAGGAGAAGAATGCAGAGCTCTTGCCATTGATATTCTTTTTATACAATGTCACATTAAAATACCAAGCATTACATCATTCTCCTGACTTCTGAAATAGAACATGAAGGAACATTTACAGCTAATTTATTCAAACTGACAGATTATTTGTAGTTAGTATTTGTTTCAGTCTTTTTGAGTGGAACTTCCCCAAAACGGAAGTGCCTTCCATAATTTAATAGACCAGACTATGAATATAATATTCAAATATACATAACAGTAAAAGTTGTTAATTGCTGCTGCACTTTTTGACACATCAACTGTTCACTGTAGTTCACACAAGCAGTTGTCATTTACATGCGCAGGCAGTCTCAAACTCCATATTTAACTGTAAAAACAATCGCCAGGCCATTGGCCCCCTCTGCAGGCATTTGATATAATACACAATGTACATAAGTTATGATTATATTGTTTTATTACATTATGTATTTTAACCGTTTTGTTCAATAAAACTGTAACAAAGTTCGTAGTTCGGGAAGGAGGAGGTGGGAACCGGCGAACATTCAAACAAAACTTTAATAATAAAATAAACACAAAACAGCGCGACAGCCCCTCACGTACGACTGTCACGCACAAACAGAACCAAAACACAAAATAAAACCCAGGCCTGGTCCTCTCTCGTCCAACACTCCTCCTTTTATCCTTCCGGAGCTCCTCCGTGGGACTCGAGAACGGTGAGTGGTGCAGGTGTCGTGCATTAGCATTTACTCCACCGGCCTCGCTCCGTTCCCACGGCTCTCGGCCCCGCCCCTCTCGTATTAAGTCATTTTAAAGTCTATTGTTCGCTTAGGAGTATTTAATTAATCGTCAGAGTAATTGACCGATTACTCACTCACCAAAATAATCGTTAGTGAGAGCCCTAAAACCAACTTAATGGCACTTGCAATGCTTTACGAGAATCCACAATAAATGGTGAGCTCCGTTTGCCATGATATTTGTTATTATACCATCAACTTCTCTGATGGTAAATGTTCTTTTGGTATTATAGCAAATTAACCAAGGAAAGCACGTCTACTATTCAACTTTCTGTTTTGGTCAACTGAACAATGCTGTGTGACAGTGTGTGAACAAACATTTAAAACCCACCTTTACCACACTTGCTTTGTGTCTCTCCAGGACCTGAATGGTCTGAGCTGTTTTTGGATCAATGATGAGGATATTTGAGTGACAGCCTTGAGCAATCAGTCCCTGCCATCCCCTAAGCAGAGAGAGAGAGGAAATGGATAAGGAACATGCAGTGGATACAGAATCGGAGAGAATCTAACAATGCCAAATTGTATACGAGTATTATCATGATATTAATTTGCCATTAACGGAGAAGGGAAAGTTTTGCACATGTACAGTTAGATCCATATATATTTGGATACAAGCACAATTTTTATTATTTTAGCTGTTTAGCAAAACATTCAAATGCACACTCTAAGCTTTATTTTGAGGGTTTTCACATCCAAATTGGAGGAAGGGTCACTACAGCTCTTTAATAAAAATAATTGGGACAGTTGACTCAAAAGCTGTTCTATGGACAGGTCACAGGTATGGGCTATTCTTCATCAATTAAGCACGTAAAAGGTCTGGAGTTGATTCTAAGTGTGGCATTTGCATTTGGAAGCTGTTGCTGTGAACCCACATCACACGGTCAAAGGAGGTCTCCATGCAAGTGAAACTGATCACCATTAGGCTTCAAAAACAAAAATCATAAAGAGTGAAGGAACATTAGGAGTGGCTAAATCAACAAAAAAAGTCAACACTGGTGAACTCAGCAACATAAAAAGGCTTGGACATCCACGGAAGACAACAGTGGTGGATGATTGCAGAATCCTATGCATGGTAAAGAAAAACCCCTTCACAACATCCAGTCAAGTGAAGAAAACTCTAGCAGGCGTGTCACTGGTAGGCGTTTCATTAGCCATGTTTCCATCCACCTTTTTTTATGCGCATTTTGGATTATCGCATAAAAAAAAAAACGCTGGATGGAAACGCCAAGATGCGCATAAATAGGGCTGGGCGATATAGCTAAAAAAATATATCAACGATATGTTTCATATCGTTCGGTATCGATAATTATTGAAATTTTTTATTAACTTTTTTTAAAACAGAGCAATTGAAAAAAATTAAATTAAATTTAACCACTGCATTTTTAATTTGCCCACTTTATTAAGACAAACAACAAATATACAGTGGTGTGAAAAAGTGTTGGCCCCCTTCCAGATTTCTTATTTTTTTGCATGTTTGTCACACTTTAATGTTTCAGATCAAACTAATTTAAATATTAGTAAAAGATAACACAAGTGAACACAACATGCAGTTTTTAAAGACAATGATCCAAAACACACCAGCAAGTCCACCTCCAAATGGCTAAAGAAAAACAAAATGAAGACTTTGGAGTGGCCTAGTCAAAATCCTGACCTGAATCCTATTGAGATGCTGTGGCATGACCTTAAAAAGGCGGTTCATGCTCAAAAACCCTCCATTGTGGCTGAATTACAACAATTCTGCATAGATGAGTGGACCAAAATTCCTCCACAGCGCTGTAAAAGACTCATTGCAAGTTATCGCAAACGCTTGATTGCAGTTGTTGCTGCTAAGGGTGGCCCAACCAGTTAATAGGTTTAGGGGGCAGTATGCATATATATATATATATATATATATATATAAAAAAATCAATTTATTTTATAATCAAAATAAAATTTAAACAAATATCTCCTTTCTTATGTTTTATATGCAGATTAAATAAGTCTTAAGGAAACTTTTGACTTGTTTCCCAAGGCCACAGGAGGGCACAATGAGCAAATTATGCAGCGCATTAAACTGTCAATTCAAATAACTGTCTATAAAAACGTGCATAACGTCTAAATTAACATATATAAATCAAATATAATTTTGTAAACTGCATAATCAATTATGAACAAAACAGCATCATGTGTTTATGCATTGCTTGGCCTAATACAAAGAGCCAAATCGCCGATCAAACAGATTACATTTAAAAACATATGAGATGCAGTGAAATGAAATAATCCTTCACAAATTTGCGTCGCGTTTTCTAAACATTAAAACTGTTTTAACTTTGCATGACTTTCTTTTAGGGCTGCACAATATATCGAAATTATCGAAATATCGCAAATGTAAATATCGCAATATGCATATTGCAAGGGCATGCGATATCTGAATTAAAGGTCGACCGATAGTGGATTTTGCCGATACCGATAGCTAGGTTGGACCACACTGGCCGATACCGATTTATTAGATAGCTTTTAAAATGGATACTGAACAAAAACTAAAATAATGCTTTATTTAAAAAAAACAGTACTGAACCATACTACTAGTAGTAATAATAATAATAAAAATTTAGAAATTAACACACTAACAAGAAACAATACTTTCATTACACAGCTTTCATTAATCGTAATGTTACAAATGGACTCTTATTTTAAAGCGTTACCATTTCATTTCAACAGACATGCTTAAAGATGCACATCTTTAAATATATACACAAAGGCCATAGCATTAAAATGATATACATATGGATATTGTATGTATACTCTCACACTTTAACTTATTTTATTCTTGAAATACTTGATGATTATCTAATCAAGTCTAGGACAGGGGTCGGGAACCTTTTTTGACCAAAGAGCCATTTTTTTATTTTTGGTTAATGCATTTTTCTGAAAGAGCCTAAGTAAAAAAAAAAAAATAATAATAATAATAATAAATGTGCGTGTGTGTGTGTGTGTGTGTGTGTTTTCAATAACGTTTTAATAATAGTAACTTTATTAGGACCATGGAAACTATAATACACAAATATGCAACAAATCGTCAAAAATTGTGCAGGGCTTTTACTGTGAGGTTGATTTACAACCTGAGAGGGATGAATTATCTTCAGAGTTCTCTCTCTCTCTATGTGAATACACACCAGTGCAGGCATTTTGACACTCTGTGTTTTTACCGTTTTAGGCGCGCCACCGAAGACAAATCTACTATGCTTGTCTGTGTTCCACTCGGACCTCGCGCACAGAAAACATCCAGTCAGAAATGGATTGAGTTCTGTTTCGCGGCTTTGAGTTTTTAATACTGTCTGTCTTTTTAATATCAAGAATGTCCCGCTCTTGTCTCATTCATTCACGTTACTTTATTAATAAAGCTAACAGTCCCACCCGCTGAGAGCTGCGCGGAAAAAGCTAAAGTAACCGGCGAAATTTTCACATAAAATTCAAGGCATTGATGTTTGCCTTCAAAACCACCACCGGCTCTGCACCCATTTACCTAAATTCACTACTTCAGACTTATGTGCCCTCTAGAAGCTTGCGTTCTGCAAGTGAACGTCGCTTTATTGTGCCATCCCAAAGAAGCACAAAATCACTTTTATGGACTTTTAAATGAACTGTTCCCTCCTGGTGGAATGACCTGCCCAACTCAATCCGAGCAGCTGAGTCCTTAGCCATCTTCAAGAATCGGCTAAAAACACATCTCTTCCATCTTTATTTGACCCTCTAACTCTAAGCACTCTCTATTCTAATTATATTCTTAAAAAAAAAAAAAAAAAACACTTGTCCCTTTTAGACTTGCCCCCTATTCTTTTGCTGCTTTTTTTTTTTAAAAAAAAAAAAAAAAAAAAACACTTGTCCCTTTTAGACTTGCCCCCTATTCTTTTGCTGCTTTTTTTTTTTAAAAAAAAAAAAAAAAAAAAACACTTGTCCCTTTTAGACTTGCCCCCTATTCTTTTGCTGCTTTTTTTTTTTAAAAAAAAAAAAAAAAAAAAACACTTGTCCCTTTTAGACTTGCCCCCTATTCTTTTGCTGCTTTTTTTTTTTAAAAAAAAAAAAAAAAAAAAACACTTGTCCCTTTTAGACTTGCCCCCTATTCTTTTGCTGCTTTTTTTTTTTAAAAAAAAAAAAAAAAAAAAACACTTGTCCCTTTTAGACTTGCCCCCTATTCTTTTGCTGCTTTTTTTTTTTAAAAAAAAAAAAAAAAAAAAACACTTGTCCCTTTTAGACTTGCCCCCTATTCTTTTGCTGCTTTTTTTTTTTAAAAAAAAAAAAAAAAAAAAACACTTGTCCCTTTTAGACTTGCCCCCTATTCTTTTGCTGCTTTTTTTTTTTAAAAAAAAAAAAAAAAAAAAACACTTGTCCCTTTTAGACTTGCACTCTATTCATTTGCTGCTTGTTTTCTTTAAAAAAAAAAAAAAAAAAAAAACTAACACTTGCTCTCTAATCTTTTTGTATTCTATCTGTTTTCTTTTCATTTATTATACAATTAACAAAAGCAAAAAAGACCTCTAACACTAGCTTGCTCTATTCTATCTGTTTTCTTTTTATTTATTATATTATTTTTAAAAAAAAACTTGCTACGTGTACTGTGTTAAGCTAACTGTAAGTCGCTTTGGATAAAAGCGTCTGCTAAATGACTAAATGTAAGTATTTTGAGAGAATCTGTACTTTACTTGAGTTTTTATATTTCTGTCAACTTTCACTTTTACTCCACCACATTTCTTAATTATAATGTATACTTTTACTCCGATACATTTCCCCAAAGCATATTCATTACTTACTACAAAATAAAGTCGGAGTAACACAGAATGCAAGAAAGCAGGTTTGACGAATCAGTGGTCTGGTGCTTACAAGTTAAGACTCCTAAAAAAAAAACACCTTTGCTCATGTGCAAACAACTGCTCGCACAACCGCAGATGATTTAATTTTCCACTCAAGTCGAGGCTGGGGTGTGCGACATACAGTATATTGTCTGAGATAATGGTAAGTGTTTTTACGATGTGCAATCAGACATTATTAAGTATATCACAAAAACACACACAGAGAGTGCACACATGCACCACGAGATTTAGTCAATTAAAACGCATTTAGAATCATCCAAATTTAAGGCATTCTAAATTGTAAGTGGCAAAAATGCCCCGTATGTCTTTTATATTTATATAATTTAATATAGTTAATCTATATCACATGAAGAGTGCCGTTTTTTTCTCCAGATATCAGCATGATAACAAATGTAATATTGATTTAATACAAGTTTAATAAAGTTAGCATTAAGTGACTTACATTTTAGAAACAATATTGCATGTTTTTGCTCAATTTTGCCAACGAAAATAGTTCCAAATAAAGATAACAGCATTGTTTTGCTTCTCTAAACACACAGGATGGTGTTTCCTCATTGAATGACTCAGCTTTCTGAATTAATCGGTTGAATGAATGATTTGACTTATTAACAAAATCAAATGCTTTGTTCCTGAATGAATCAGCCGTTATTGGTTGACTGCCACCTGGTGGTTTTAATTTCACATTTTATCTATTTTTTTCATGTTTTAAATCATTTCAAATATCAGTATTCAGCGGTTTATATTTAAAATAAAGCATTATTTATGCATTTGTAACTGCAGGTTAAATGCATCCATGTCCCCTCTACATTATCTAAATGCCACTTCAGATGCAGATTCCAGAAATGTTTTCTTATGTTGGAATGAAAGAGACTGAGTACCGGATGAAGTGCCTCTTAAACTAACCCAAAGATACAAAATGGAAGAAAGAGTTCAAACTGAACACATCTTGCTGCTTAAACTGTGTACATTTTCCATTTACTTGTACTTTCAATGCTTAAGTACGTTTAATATTAAAAATTACTATTCATACTTAAAGTACAATAAATATCACATACTTTAAAACTTTTACTCTAGTAATATTATAAATGGCGACTTTAACTTCTTCCCAAGTCATTTTCTGGTAAGATATCTGTACTTTTATTTAAGTGTGGATTTCAGGCTATTCATTTATTAAACAAGAATTTTGAAAACCGAATAGTAACGAGACACAAGTGTTGTCATGTAAAGCGCGTAATCTTGTAATATTAACGACAATTTGTTTTGTTGCCATTGACTTATGATAAATGTGAATACACTGACTAGCCTACTTAATATATAATGCAACATCACGCAATTAAAAGACGATTGCCTTGACAGCTCGATTACTCAATTTAGATTTCTTTATTTGATAATGAAAATTAAACGCATGCCTACGCGTTGTTGTTAGATCTTGATTATTTGTGTTGACAGTCAATATTGTCAGCAGAAGCTAAAGCTACTCACCAGTCCACTGCTGTCTTGTTCTGTAAATGAAGGGTTCCGGTCAATGTTCGTGCAGCCAGTTTAATATTGACAGTGTATGGAATCATGGTTGAAACCATATGTCAAAGCTACAAGAAGAAGTGGAACGTTTTGGTTCGTTAAATGTAATGAATTGACGAGCTGTGTTATTAGGAAGTATTTGCGGTGCGTTTCATTACTGTTCCGTCCAGAAAATGTTCCGTCAAATATATAGTACCCCCAGGTTAACATTTCTACAATGCAGTAGCCTAATTGTCATGTACCACATCATATATGTGTCTTAATATATTGAATACAAAAATAAATTCACTATTTTTAAAGATGGAAAACGTTTATTTTATCACACTTTAATATATTTTGCCATTTTGTGTATCACTTTAGGTAAGTCGGTTCCTTACACCATTCATTTCAAACAAGCGTCAATAATTATGTAAGCTTGATATAGTTTATCTGTCTTTTCTGTAACTGTTCACTTGAGTTATTGCTTTGTTTAGACGATGAATGTGTGACGGACGTTATACAAAACGACAATAAATAAATTAATTAAATAAATAAATAAAAACCTGAGTAGCAAGGCCTTTTATGAATCCATATATATTGGTTTATGGTACTCATATATATATATATATATATATATATATATATATTTAAATCTGGACGACAATAAAGATTTCAAAATATGACTAAAAATCGAATAATGTAATGTCTTGTTTATTTTTTGCACATTAAAGAAGTTTTAACTAATACAATACCGTAAGTACAGCTGAATGTTTTGTATATATTCAGCACTTGGATACTGATAAAATACTGCAGTCCAACTGCAAAGGCCAAAAAGCTCAAATAAAACACTAAATGAATAGTATGTTACAGTACACTCAAATACTTACTGTAAGTTGTGCAATTGCAAAATCAGGATCAATGAGAGATTCATTCTGTCACAGCAACATGTCTTTGTGCTTGAGTCCGGCCTGAGGACTTTGTCCACATCACAAGTAATGCTGTCTTTTTTGCTAGACAAGGAGAAAAAACCCTCTGGTCTGACAGATCCAGCCTTGATAACACTCTCTAAACCTTCCTCTTTCTCTCCTCATCCTCCACTTCTTACATGTACGCTTCCTCCTCTCCTTCTCAGACTGTTTCCATCTATTGTTCGTATCATCATTCAGTCACCTGTGCCACTTGTGCACTCTGAACTGGCTCATATTTTGTACAGTTGGTTTGATCACATCATTAGAAACAAGTGTGAACAATTTTGAATCGTTGTGTGTAAACGATGACAACTGTGCTTTAGTTGTGTTTAACTTTTGTCGCTTGTGTTTAGCATTTTGCAGCACAAATGCATCACAGTGTGATAAGTGTTTAAGTGAATGAGAATGTGTTTAGAGTTTTGCAAAAAAAGAGTGCATGAGATTTGCAAATAGAGTCTAACTGCCTGAACCTGTATTCGACAAATTGGTTTAAGATAGTGAGAATTTGGTTCAGAGATTGGGGTTAAGTGTTTTAGCAATTCAGAAAAACTGTAAATGGCTATTAACACCTGGGGAAGTTGTGGCCTAATGGTTAGAGAGTCGGACTTGTAATCCAAAGGTTGTGGGTTCAAGTCTCGTACCGGCAGGGATTGGGGTTAAGTGTACAGTGCTCTCTCCCACCTTCAATACCACGACTGAGGTACCCTTGAGCAAGGCACTGAACCCCCAACTGCTACCTGGGTGCTGCAGCAAACATGGCTGCCCACTGCTCCGTGTGTGTGTGCACGTGCATGCACTTTGGATGGGATAAATGCAGAGCACTAATTCCACTTTCACTTCACCTCAAATATGGCTCATGACTTTCCTGCAAAGTTTAGCTCCAACTTTGATCAAACTCACCCAACTGTTATTTTCTAATTATCCTGAAGACATTGATTAGCATGCTCAGGTGTGTTTGATTAAGGTTAGAACGAAACTCTGCAGGAAAGTGGATCTCGTGAGCCAGATTTGAAGATCCCTGTCATATATGAAACAACAGTTTCTGAAAAGGTCTCTTTTGGTTTGAGCCATTCCACTTCTGTCATATATGAAACAACAGTTTCTGAAAAGGTCTCTTTTGGTTTGAGCCATTCCACTTCAATTGAGTGGCCAGTCAATGTTGTTTGTATTCTCCTAGTTGTATTACAGGGCTGACTACACAAAACCTGCATGGACCCAAAGGATACAAAAGTTGCTCTGGGCCCAAACCAGCTGGCCTACACTGGGCCATCATAGGATTAATATGGACAGTCCGCTAGTGTCAAGTCAAGTCAAGTCACCTTTATTTATATAGCGCTTTTAACAATACAGATTGTGACAAAGCTATATATAACTAAATTAAGTGTTAATATGCATATTTATAGTTTAAAGTGCCCCATTATGCCATTTTTAAGGTTGCTAATATTGTT
>NW_015506017.1:462021-466129 GCF_001515645.1 Sinocyclocheilus grahami
AGAGAGTGCTAGAGTTAGAGGGTCAAATAAAGATGGAAGAAATTTGTTTTTAGCTGATTCTTGAAGATGGCTGTCACAAATCCAGTCTATGAACTTCCGTTCACTCACCACCAGAGGTCACCCGCTCATTACATGGACTCTCACACTACACAGACTGTTACACTATACCCTGGACTACATTTCCCATCATCAATTGCACTGATTGCACACAGCTGTAACCAATCACACGCTCACCTGAAAGCTACTAATTACACAGGCTATATAAATCAGTCTCACACCACCGTTCAGTGTGAAGCTCCCTAAGTATAGAGTTTTAGCAGACAAAGTGAACCAAAATTCAGCAGAGTAGCCAACAGTCAGCACAGAAGCATTATGATCTGTTTGTACCTCAGTGACATTATTTCTACATAAATGATGGGTATATTTGAGCAGTTAGCCATGAAAGACTGACAGGTAATATTTTTAGTCTTGGAGAGTTGTAGCTACACTTGAAGTGGTTGATGACATCACAGTAATATGGGCAACAATGGTTTGACACTGTCACACACTGGAAGTGTCAAAATTGCATGTTATCTCAGAGGCAGCCCAGTCAGTTTTGAGCTCAATGCTACACTTCACCAAAAAATTGGTGAACAAACTTTAATTTCAATAGATTACAAAAAATAGTCTAATAATAATAAAAATGTTACATCTCCATATACAAACGATTGGAGACTTTAGTCAGAGGTTGAAATATATATCAAATAAATTTAGAGTGAGGATAATATAGTGACTGGCATAGCACCACAAATGGATGTGATGCAACTTACGAGTGCTGATATCTTCTTTGAATATAATGGGAGCAGTATAGTTTTGATGCGTTGCGATGTACCACTCAGATCTGATGTAGACAGTGTTAAGATGCATTCCAAATGATGCACTATATGCACTCATACACTATGTACTTATGCATTTTGTACTTAACCATGTAGTGTATGAATTATATAAGGTTATTTTGTCATTCATAATCTGAGTCTGATAGCCCCTCCTCCTTTGCGACAGTTGAGTGCATGAAGTGTCCAACATTCCACACTTTGTTTTTTCGGTTATTTAAGTGCATCATCCGGGTATTTAAAGTGCATTTTTTCTTTTTGGAATTTTCAGTGTGAATGCACTACTCGCAGTATTTATACTAAAAATGTAATAGAATAGTGCAAAAGTACACTATTTGGGACACACATTTACTGTAGGCTGTTTACGGTTGCCAAGCAATGCAGCCACTTTAATTTTTAATTAGAACTTATTTGACAACTTAAGATTTTTTTCAAGAATTGCACTTAGGAGCATTCTTATGAACTTCTTGAAAATTATCTGAACACATTTCTTATTTATTCTTATTATAACTTATTTTTTATGAAGATATTCGTGAAACTGGACCCAGATCTAGGGCCACTGTCCTGCAAAAATTAACTCCAACTTGCCTCAGTACACCTACCTAATGTTTCTAATATGCCTAATAAGACCTTGATTAACTGGTTCAGGTGTGTTTAGTTGCGGATCTATATATTTTGAAACCTCTAAAACAAGCTTACTTTACTTATGTAGTCATATTTTGATTTGAAACCCAATGACATTTTCCTGAGATGTTGATTTATGACACAGTTTAAAAATTTGTCAGATTTAGATGATAATTACAAAATATGATCATATTTCCATAAGAGTGTCACTAAATTAATATCAGACATATTTGAATATCAAGGAGAGGGAGTGGTCATGGTGAAACATCCAAACATTTAGTATCTCTGAAAAGCCCCGAATGTGCTCTGTACAGGACATCCAGACTTAAAACTGTGGCATGTTTAGTCTCAGAGAAATTCACTAAAATATAATGTCCTCATATGAGGATGCAGGGTCTCAGGAGGTTAGAGGTTTCAAAATATTTCTGAGAGAAAATACATTATATACCCCATAATACAGACATTAGACACGTCTTTCTCCCTCCATTTTTCCAGAACCAAATCATGCTATACTGTCAATATATACCTCACCTTTTTGAGGTATTAAATGGGAATAAGATGTGACTTTGATAGATGTGACAACTTAAGAAATGATTCTTGCACTAACAAATTTTATACATATTGTCCAAGGTTCCAACTTGCCAATACTGATATTCAGTAATTAAATTAAGTATAACTGATCAGTAAGCTGGAGCTGTGACTCTGCTTAATGATTGAAAGAGAGAGAGAGAGAGATACAAATAATGAAACAAAATGTAACTGTCCAATTCATTGGAATGTTGAAGTTTCAGTCAAGTGTGGTTCATACCACATTGGTGTGGTAGGGGGTCAGAGGGGTGTGAGCCTTGAGGGTCTCTATTAGTCATACTGGTCCCTCAGTCATGCCCTCCAGAGGCAGGCTGGTGGCATTGATAGTGGGTAGAGGTTGATCCTGGGAGGATGGCATGTTGTGGCCAGTCGCTACAGCAAGACTAGCATATGGCAGGTGGCAGTCTATGTCCAGGATGGGTGGGTAGTGCTGCCGATAACAGATGTAGGCAAAGAAGAGGTCAATCAATCCCCCAACAAAAGCATCTGTGAGGAACAAATCAAGGTTCACCAAGTAAGACATAGTTTCAACAAATCTGCAAGTAGGACCTTGGTCCATATATTCATTCATCCATATGCATTTCTTACTGCGTGTCTTTAATATAATACTACTGTATGTTTTCATTCTTTTATTGTTGTTATTCCCATGAATAATTCAAATAAACCACAAAGAGGATGGATTGTATTTTACAGCAAACAAAGCTTTATAGAAGACAAAGGCATCATTTACCCTAAGACTATGGTATATCTAATTGTGGCTCTACTGAACTGGGTCTTTTAGTGGCCAGAGAAGATAATGTTTTGCTACTGACATAGGATTCTTCAGCAAACACGATTCACCTAATGGCTTCTGCCATTTAATACCACCCTGGAAGGAAGTATTTAAGCACCACCATTGTGAGGGTTGTTAAAAGAGCTGTACTGCACACTGACACACTGCTGTATAACCAAACCTCAAAGCAATTTCATTCCCAAAAATTGAGGGCTAAAATAAAATCAAATGACGGAAACATAATTTTGAGGATAGACTGATAAATTGCCCCTGGAACAAACCCACACTCATTAGATCAGCTTGCTACAGGCCAAGCTTGTATGAGTCCACAGCTTGTATTTACTTGGACCAGATTGGACCCATCAAGTTTAATGGTCCATGCCACTATTGTTCAGGGGTGCGTTTCCCAAAAGCATCATTAGCTAACTACGGTCCTTAGTTCCACTGAACTCTATTCGTAACGATGGAACTTGCGACCATAGTTGCTTTTGGAAAACGCAGCCCAGATTAGTTCTGTTCTATTACCCAGCAGTCCTCAGGGGACAGGTCCATATAAAGTCACACATATTGTGTTATAAGTATCTGCTTGCAGTGACAAGTAAATAAATGAACATGTATATATAACTAAATTAAGTGTTAATATGCATATTTATAGTTTAAAGTGCCCCATTATGCCATTTTTAAGGTTGCTAATATTGTTTTATGAGTCTCCTAAAACAGGTTTACATGGTCAAAAAACACTAGTTTTCTCAAAAAATAGATTAAATTTTACCTCATTTCTAAATTATTCGTAAACGACTCGTGCAAAGCAGTTCAAAGAATCAGTCTCTCTAAACCCCTCCTTTCCGTGAGCCCTCACTGCTGTGATTGGTCAGATGGCGCAGTCCTTTGTGATTGCTCCAGAGCCGTACAGAGATTGGCTCTGGATTGGTCTAACGATTGGTCTAACGCTAACGATTGTACCTTACCAATTCGAGCCGGAGTCTGATGATGAAACGGTCGAAGTGGCTGATCGACAAGAGGCTGATTCGCAAGCACGACTGGAGCAGGACGTTTCTCAGTGGTAAGTGTCAAGTGTTAACAAGTTTGTGGTAATTATAAGATGTGACAAAACAAATGTACTCTCACAGCGTGGGATACAGCGTCTTCTCGACATTATGTTAACCACATGGAAATTTTAGTGTGTTTGTGGGCGGGTTGGTGACGCAGAACGTGGGCAGACATTATGCAAATGTGTTACTTTGTGATGTAG
>NW_015506017.1:466139-467878 GCF_001515645.1 Sinocyclocheilus grahami
AGTCTCCTAAAACAGGTTTACATGGTCAAAAAACACTAGTTTTCTCAAAAAATAGATTAAATTTTACCTCATTTCTAAATTATTCGTAAACGACTCGTGCAAAGCAGTTCAAAGAATCAGTCTCTCTAAACCCCTCCTTTCCGTGAGCCCTCACTGCTGTGATTGGTCAGATGGCGCAGTCCTTTGTGATTGCTCCAGAGCCGTACAGAGATTGGCTCTGGATTGGTCTAACGATTGGTCTAACCCTAACGATTGTACCTTACCAATTCGAGCCGGAGTCTGATGATGAAACGGTCGAAGTGGCTGATCGACAAGAGGCTGATTCGCAAGCACGACTGGAGCAGGACGTTTCTCAGTGGTAAGTGTCAAGTGTTAACAAGTTTGTGGTAATTATAAGATGTGACAAAACAAATGTACTCTCACAGCGTGGGATACAGCGTCTTCTCGACATTATGTTAACCACATGGAAATTTTAGTGTGTTTGTGGGCGGGTTGGTGACGCAGAACGTGGGCAGACATTATGCAAATGTGTTACTTTGTGATGTAGAGCCGTAACAGAATAAGATTCGAATTCCTGACGACTCATTTAGGCGATTGCGAGCCTACTCTTTGTTTTTTTTCTTCACAACTTTGCAGATAGTTTATGTTCACATACAGCTACATGACACACTGCATGAAAGGTAATATTCGAAAAGGCATAGGGCACTTTAATATAATAAAATCTAGGACATGCAAACTTTTCTGGAGATAATTGACAGTTCCAGCTGCTTATATGCTAAAAAAACTCTAATTTCTGCTGTCATTCATTTCAAGGATTTCACTTTTTTATTCTCTCTGTAGTTTTAAGTCAGAAATTCATAAAGTCTAAAATAAATGATGTAAATAGTAAATAGTAACTTTTCAAAATGCCATACTATGATCAAACTAGTATCTCTGAAAATACTGGCATAATACACAGGAATAGTTCAGACAGACATAAAAATTACTTTCATTTTTCTGTGGAACACAAAAAGAGATACACTGCTCACACTCAACATTTTCATGCTGCTTTTGTCTACAATAAAACTGAATGGGTAAAATGCTCCAAAGATGACAAATAGCCCTCAAAATAACTTTATATAACTTGTACAATATCTGCTCCGTCATGCCTGGAGCTGATCTGTGCTGGTCACTGAGGAAATACAACAACTTTGCGCTGTCGATCGCCGGATCGGCTTTTAACCGTGGACGAAGCGGAGTCCAGCCCGGAGTCGTCACATGTCCTTCCGGACGCTCCTTCGTCGAAATCGCCGGCCGCGCCGTTCTCAAGCCCACCCGCCTCTGCTCACTCTAATCCTCCCGCCGTTCCTCATGCTAGCCCCCGGCCTCTGTTCACTGTAGGCCGCCGTGTGTGACGCTGTTTCGTTGTGAAAGCGAAACTACTTTGTTTGGCCTTCCAAAAATGGACACAACTAGAAATCAGTGGTTAAGTTGTATTTACAACACTGTTCCAGAACAGTTTAACCCAAATATTCAGATGTGTGCAGCACATTTTATGGAGGACTGTTTACTGGAAGAGTAGACTACAATGCCGGCTGTTCTGACTCACAGACTGTAAGTACGTCTTTTATATTTAAAGAGTTTTTGTATTTTATATATTTAAAGTGAGTTTTTTTGGGCAGTGTAGAGTAGGGCTTGTTGTTTGTAATTTCCCTGATTACAAATGCAGACATGGTTTTATGTTTATAAAGACAGTATAA
>NW_015506017.1:468145-478748 GCF_001515645.1 Sinocyclocheilus grahami
TTCATTACACCAAATACACAAAATACTGTTCTTTTTAGCAACCCCTTTAAGACTGGTGGCAGAGTAAAAGATTGTCAGTGCATGTGGTTACCTACATTTCATATGGGTTTGGTACAACATGATGCTGTGAAAGGCCCAAAACATACACAATTAATGTAAAGTGTCTTCTGCTACGGTCAGTTTTCTCTTTCAGATCATGGTGAAGCGAGAGTTTAAATAGAACTTTTAATTTGTTCTTGCTGAATAAATTACAGTTAGTTAAAATGTTGATATGATTATGAATATATATCGATATATTTGAATAACGAATAAAGTTGAATATTTCAATTGAATAATAACACATCTGGTTTATGTTTATGGCATCACACTTTCAATATGTTGCCTAAACTTCTTGTCTGAGTTTGTATATTTACATTATGGTTGTTTCTTCCCTAAATTATGACAGAATTTTAATTTTTAGGTAAACAACTCTGTGTCACGCTCCTGGACTGTCTTTGTTGTGTTTTCCCTCCCCATGTGCTCCGTGACCCCCCTGTCTAATTAGTCATTCTGTTCACCTGTGTTCCTCCCAATTCCCTCGTTATCCTGTGTATTTAAGCCCCAGTCTGTGTTTGTTGTAAATGTGTGTCATCTTCCCTTCCTGGTGTGGATTTACCCTGTTTGGATTTAATAAAAGACTGTGTTTGCTATTCTACATCTCCATTGTTCCCTCCAGCAGCATTACGTGACACTCTGCATGTGTGTGGACATGGTGAAATAAGGCAAAAAAGTGTTAGCAAATATTCAAGATTGTGGGGACCAAAGGTAAAACTTGAACAAGTGGTCATTTACAAGCCTATATTGACTGACCGCTAATTTGATTATAGGTGATACACACCTCCCTTAATGCCTATGAAAGTTACGGCCAAGAATATAGCATAAAACCAAATAACCAGAGAGACCAAAAAAAAAAAAAAATTCTTAAAACCAATTGGCCATGTTGTGTTTTTTTCCTGCGCAATGGTTATACACTTTTTCCATCAAATGATGTCATGCCTCCTTCGTATATTCAGACTTTTCACTGGATGGATCACGTGGATTCATATCCTGTCTGAGGCTGTTATTGTTGATGACAGTTTGGCTGTGCACCAGGGTGATTCTTGGTGATACACAGGCATAATTGATAACTTTGTGGGGGAAAAAATTAGATCAGTGAACCGTAGAGCTGATGTTAAAGCTGGCAAACAATTGCTAATGCTTTGTCTATCTTTATCACAAAGAAGTAACTCCAGCAAAACATGCATACTCAGTATTATGCTCTACAGGTCTTGAAGTCTGTTTGATCCTGTTAAATCTCTGGAAAAAGTTAATTACCTTGATGATATCAGCACAAGTCTGTAATAAACTGTCCAATTTTTCTAATAGGGAGCTGCCTTGCTGTCTACATAAGTGTCAGGGTTTGTTTTGGGTTGTGCTGGTTTTCATGTCTTTTGCTTTGTATTCATGCTCTTAGTTTAGTTACCTGGTTTGTCATGTGTTCTTTGCCCCTCTTGTGATCATGTCATGTGATTCCCTTGTCTGTCTTATGTTCTGATTGGTTCATGTTTCATGTTCTCATTGGTTGTCTTAGTCATGTGTCCTGTCTCTAATTGGTTGACTCTTGTCATGTGACCCTTTGTGTTTGCTATAAGTAGCCCTCTTGTTGCCAATAGGTGCGTTCGACTTGAAACAACAGATATATACTGATTATATAGTGCTTAATACATCGCCATCTGTTCAAGAATAAAGTTCAACGCAAATATATACTATTTAAATACTAATAAAGTGGGGGAATATATGCTTTCATCAGTGTTTTATGATAAACGTGACTCAATATAACATTGCGACTACAGTAAAAAAGCTTTTACTGTTCTAAAAACACAGATTTGTGGCTATTATTGGAATTGAAAAGGTTAGAATAAACCTGAAACACACGTGATCGTTGTCATGCAGTGAATCTGGCCAATCGTGAAATAGCTGTCGTCATCAATGCTCCTGCAGCCGCTCTGGAGAAACTGCGCAGGCTGAGTTAGCCGGCTGCTCTCGAAACGCTCTAGCGGTGCTTTGATGCCACATGTGACAGTGACGTGGTGTCGGCGCCATCTCAAGTCGGACAAAATTACTAACCGGCATGCACTGCTTCAAGTCAGATTGCGATCGATCTGCGCAGTGCTGCATGAAGTCGAACGCACCTAGTGTCTCTGGTCGTGTATTGAATGTATGTACCTGCTGTCGGTGAGTCTAGTCTGTTCAAGTCAAATCTGTTCAAGTCAAGACTCAGTTTGGATTACTGTTGTAAATAAAGCTGCACTTGGGTTAATCTACTACTCGCCTTCAGTGGACTATCATTACAATAAGTTGCTTTTTCACAGGTCACAAATATACAGCTTTAAAGAAACTTGACTCGAATCTGATTTCAATAGTTTGATGTTAGCATGATGTATATTGCTGATTAATCATAACATATGTGCTGATCTTTATTTAACTCGCAATTATAGATCAAATCTGACTAAACTAATAACACACAAACATTTTTGCATTAGTAAATTAACTAACATTAACATTAAGATAAGATTAACTAAGATTAAGTCGTGGCCTAATGGTTAGAGAGTCGGACTCATAACCCAAAGGTTGTGGGTTCGAGTCTCGTACTGGCAGGGATTGTAGGTGGGGGGAGTGAATGTACAGTGCTCTCTCCCACCTTCAATACCACGACTGAGGTGCCCTTGAGCAAGGCACCGAACCCCCAACTGCTCCCCGGGCGCCGCAGCACAAATGGCTGCCCGTATTTAAGTCTTTAAAAAAGGGCTATAAAACATGTTAATACCATTTGACTTCCTTTTTTCTCCATTACAAGTGGTGTCAGAAACAGAAAGTTGCACAGCTTTTGTAACCACATTATTTCTGCCTTTCTCTAACCTCCACCTAATGTTATAGAGTGAATTTTCATTTTCATTTATTTGTTCTCCTTAGCTACTTTTACGTAGCATACATGTTAATAAGTGTTGTCAAATTTAACTTTGTAGATGAAAAAATAAAAATAAAAGTATTCTAAAAAATACATTCTAAAAATCAAAACCATTTGTAATAAGATATCTAGAATTATTAAAAGTGCCCATAATTTCTCCAGACATCCTGTCAATGATCACATTAATTTATAATAGTTTTGCATTAATTCTATCTGGATTTCTGCATTAATTCTGACTGCCAGATGATGACACACACATACTGGCTAAGCAGTTGCATGCTTTTGTGGAACACAGCTGCAAACCTCTGACCTTGCCAGTGATGCTTGTAGTCGCAGGTGCGGGACAGGGCAATCATAATTGCACTGTAGAGGGGCAGGATCATGGCACAGAGACGCCAGCTGCGCCCACATCCGGCAGCTGTGAAGCACTGCAACTTGCCTGCCAAGTAAAATGAAGTAAAGCCCAGGCCAGAGAAAGCAACTAAAACAAAAGGTGAAAGAAACAGAAATAGAAAGAGGTAATTCAGAACATGAAAAACACCTGGGGTAATTTTATTCCATAAAGCGGGTTTTGTCGGAAACTCAGTTTGTTAACCCCAGAAAAGGGAAACGCAGTGTTTTTCGGTTCCAATAAAAGACAAAACTAAACCTCTCGGTAAGTTACCATAGTAACTTACTCTGTGAACCTAACCTGGTCGGGAGCAGATTTTCTTCGGAAAACCCAGAGTTTATTTCAGTCTCCTCCCCCTTTTTAAAGCGTAAGCAATGTTTAAATATCTCATTCATTCATTCACGCTGCAAAAATTGCTTTTATTACTGAGATTTTTGCCTTATTTCAATAACAAATATCTAAAAATTCTTAAATCATGATGCATTTTCTATATAAGAAAAATGTATACGATATTTAGTCTCGTTTCCTGGTGTAAACAAGTAAAATTAATTGGAAGCTGGGTAAGAAAAATAATCTTAATGAAAATGGAAAATGGAAACAAGATTATTTTTTCTCACCGGACCGCTTTCATTTTCATCATGCAGACACGGTAAATGGCATGTCTTTTTATAAGGGATCCTGTAGATGAGGAAGCTGCATTAATTCGCGGGGGAGTTACATTTACATCAGGAGAGGATTTAATTTTATTTTATTTCATTTATTTATTTTGCCATATCCACATGAATATTTATTAGAACAGCCTTTTTAAATGGCGTTCACTTGATAAAATCTTGTTGCAACCTCTAAGTAACCTAATAAATAGAATTTCCTTCAGGATTTCCAGTGTGGTTGGATGCATTGATTACACACATATTCTCACCATCGCACCTTCCGAAAATGAAGCTGATTACTGTATGAAATGCAAGGGTGCCAGATGGAAGGGTAGTGCAAGATATCAGTTGTCCTTACATTTTATCCTACCCGTTACATTGTCCTACCAGGGTTTACTGCGCATGCACACATCAATATTGCGTCATTTTTCTCACGCTGAATAACTTATATTTAATGTATCTGCATTAATGTAAGGGTAGGTTTAGGGTTTGGATAGGTGTAGACTTTAACAAAACACAATCTAATAGGTAAAAAAAAAATATTTATTGTTGGTTTAATCCTGTAGCTGTATCCCTTCTAGCCACAACCGCGAATATAACACATAATTACTGTATTTGCATTACTGTAAGGGTAGGTTTAGGGTTGGGGTAGTTGTAGACGTTAATAATCATTGTCGAATTGTACTACCGACTGTTTTAATGGGAGGTAGCAAAATCTGACAGGGTAGCACAAATCGACAGAACACCGTAACCACCACCACAGCTGTTAAATAAATACAAATTATTCACTGTTTATTTGGTCATCTTTATGTTCTACAAATACAAAAACAACAAATTATTCTTTTCCCTGTTGGATTTTAATATTGGTATTGTGGCCATCTCCTCTTTATCTGTCAGTGGTTCTGGTGCAGGTTCTCCTCCCATTTTACGAGTGTCTGCCTTCTTGCTGTTGGCTTCTGGATAGAAGTCAAATGTTTTTCCTTACCCTAATTAAGAAATGTAGCATATTGGATTAGAGAACATTTAATTATGTGAAAAAGCATTAGACTATGTGGGAAAAGCTGCTGCACATTGAAATAGATATACACTGAATGATATTTATTGAATGTCAAATGTTTGTAAAGTCATGTAACGTTAGCCTACACCCATTTCATGCTTGAAGCTTTACTTGATTGAATTATGTTTTACATTTTTTTCAGCTGCCACATTTTTTTTTCTTTTTGCCCGTGGGATACCATGAATAATTAATATTAGTTCAATAAATTACCTTTCTGCCAGTTTTCACCTCTTATAACATTAATTTAGAATTAAAGTTATGTATTCCGTAGCGCAAGTCTTTTTGGATGGAGCTGTTGCCATGGTGAATTGTAATTTCGGAGTTCCATTGATCATGGCTTTTCATAGTCGTGGTGGACACGCTAAACTCAGAGTCAACCTACTCAGAGTGAATTGAACTAACTCTGTTTCAGAACTAACTCAGAGTTTCCAATCTCAGGGTAAGTCAACTCAGAGTTCAGGTTTTAACTCTGGAATACACCCCTGCTTAGAATCTTTTGTTTTCCTTTTACATACCTCTTAGGAAATACAAAACTACCAAAAAAAAAACATTATATATATATATATATATATATATACGTATTTAATGTTAAGTATATTTTGTTGTATATAAAGTTTATTCAAATGAGAAAGTTTATCTCAAATTAAGGATAAACCACTGTTTCGCAGGTTGTAGCGAGCCCAATAATGTCATATTTAGGCACTGGAATGCGAATTTACCAGGGGAACCCCGACTGAAAGCAGGTATTTTACACCTCAGAACGAGATTTTTAATGGGGGACCACCCTCGAAACACGATTGGGCTAGTTTTGAGTAGCAATTGGGCGGGTTTTGTTGTGACAACCTGGCAACCCTAGCATGCACGTTTACATAAAACAATAATATAGTGCTGCAATCAGTTCTTAAAATAATGACATAAAAACATTTTGTTTAACACTTATCTGGAATGCGAATTTACCAGGGGAACCCCGACTGAAAGCAGGTATTTTACACCTCAGAACGAGATTTTTAATGGGGGACCACCCTCGAAACACGATTGGGCTAGTTTTGAGTAGCAATTGGGCGGGTTTTGTTGTGACAACCTGGCAACCCTAGCATGCACGTTTACATAAAACAATAATATAGTGCTGCAATCAGTTCTTAAAATAATGACAAAAACATTTTGTTTAACACTTATGCAAGCGAATCGTGCCCACAGCTAAAATTTAGCTGCTAAACTGTAAACACTTAACAAAACAATAAAGGTGGATACGTTAGCCGAGTGCTAACGTGACTAACTGATGAAACAATACAGTTTGAAAACCAAAATATGTCTACTGTAATGTCTGATGAACGACATACAAAAGACGCTCCGTGTCTTAACCTTTAATTATAAACAGCTGTATCACATGCGCCTAACTAACTAGTCTCTCTCTACCGGGTCTTTTACTCTCTGCATTAACCCTATAACTACACAAACAGCACTTTCACAATGACTATAAAGTCTGTCTGCTACACTACATTCTTTATTATTAAACGAAGTAATTAGAACAACGACAGTCTACATTAATTGACACATTCTTAGGAAATAGTGGGTTCACAGCGAATTATCAGAACTATTTCAGTAAAACAGTAATATCGTGCTTTACTTGGAAACCTAAGGTTGCACTAGGTATACATCACATATTAGCACAAAAAAGAAAAACTTATTATTTTGAGTACTCAATTGAAAATGTACACATAACGTTTCAATCGTACTTACAGTTTGTGGTTCAGAGACGCTTGTTGGTCCAAATAAAGAAGATTAGAAGCCAACAAAGATAAAAGGCAAGATTAGAGAAGCAGTCCTCGGTAAAATGAGAGCACAACAAACGGTTCGAATTGTATTGCAGTGGTATCGTGGAACACAGCATCTTCTTGACACAGAGAGTGTTCGTATTTCGTGGGCAGGCGGGGATTATGCTAATTTGTTACCCAGTGACGTAGATCGGTAACAGGCAGAAGATTCGAAAATATAATGACTCGTTAAGGCGATTCTGAGTCGACTCTTTCTTTTGAGAGACAATATTTTTTATTTATCATGCACTTTTTTGATTTAACAACTTTGCAGACTGTTTACATTGAAGGATAGCAACCTTACAAATTGCAAAAGAGATATTTTTCGAAAACCCATATGACCTGCTCTTTAAGATTTTTTGTGGTGAACCATTCATCAGTGTCATCACAAATTAAATTGTTGATGACAGTGTAACGACTTGATTACTTAATTTTAGGGAATTGATTATTATTAATTCATTCAGGTATTGAAAGGACTCGGATCTGAAAATTCGAGGTCCACCTGATTAAAACTGATTTCAAATTTGTTGTTTCACACTTTAAATCAACGGTCGTCCAGCGAGCCGTGACCTCAGTATATTTTAACAAATTGAATATGTATTTTCTTTGGCCACAGGATAATACGTTCTTTGACAATTTGTAAGCTCTTAGAGAGGTAACAATGATCTTTGGCAAAGGTTTTGACTTTAAAATTTCACGACACCAGACAATGATCCTTTATAAATGAAACATGAATTTTATTGGCTATTCTAGATTACATTAAAACTAGGCTAAAACACACACACACACACACACACACATATACAGCTCAGAAAATTGAAGGAATGAGTTAACGAAGTTGCATGAAGTTTCAAAGTTCTAACACTTGTTTCCACGAGTGGTTTTAAATTCGACCTGAGATAATTCACAAAGCAGATATTTGGCTTATTCGCCAAACTTTGCAGACTATTATATTTACTGCTTAAATTAGCTCGACACCAGTTCAGCAGAGATAAGTCTTTGTTCTTTACTTGTGTTTTGCTTTGGTGACAGCTGAGATTATTTCCTGTTGCTGACGCAGGCTTCCTGGTTGGCTGCTGGAGGGAAATTCCTTTGCTGATTGGTTGGTCGCTTTGACGCCGGAATGACGTTTGGATGACTTCCTTTTGGGGAAGCCCTCGATGGGTTGGTTGGTTGCCGGGTTACGGAAGAGGCTTCAGCAGTTCTGCTGAAACGTCTTGAGTTTGCAAGGCTTTAAGTTCTTTGAAGATCGCGAAGTGTCAACTGAAGTGTTTGAGTTCTGGAGTCTCGCGATGCGGTGTTAAGGCAGGGAAGCCCTTGTAGCGCTGTTACCAAAAGGAAAGCCAGAGGTCTTGAGCGAGAGAGCGCGAGCAAGAGCGTAAGACTTTGTGTCCAATTTTAAGCAGGCTGACTTTTGTCCAGCCCACAGGTCGTGGTCCAATCAGATGGTGGCTGCGGGGTTTAACCACGCCCCATACTGTTCCTTATCATGCATGAATCACATGCTGTTTGTGGCGAGTATTTCTGCAAGTTTTTAAGAACTTCTTATAAAAATATCATCACCAGAAAATGATGCCGAATATAAATTTTTCACTTACACCAATGTTCTGTGAATAAAACCCGATACTAAACTTCACATATCTTACACACATATTAAATGGTTTGTCTGCTAAAAAACAGTTATAAGGCAAATATTAGAATATCATAGATTCCAATAAACACATTGTAGCGAATCAGCTCATGGGGAAATATTAATAATTAATCATAACTAGTTATAATTAATTATACATATTTAGATCCGCTGTAGATATTTAGCTGACCTCTCGGGGTCAACTGTCTGTCAATTCTAAGAACGTTAATTTCCTGGTTAAGGGAAATAACTTTCTTACTGTACAATTCTACAAAGTTAGAAAAGAGTCAATTTCTACTGTGCACTGTGTCTCTTCCTTAAGAAAAAGGCAGTGATTTTCCCTACTTGCATTCCAATAGGTCGTAAATGTATCTGGTGTCAGGGTTGCCATGGTAACCAGGGGGGCCTGGTGTCATTGCAGACATCCTGGCATCCAGTTTATTGGGTAAGGGGACTGTGACGATTTGTTAATCTAATGAATAACTGATTTGTTAAATCAAATGAAAAATTGTGTGTTTGATTGGTCCAGACGCTACAACATCAAATATATATATACGGCATAACACATACAGTGGATACATTTTCACTACTTATGAGTTTTTAAATGATTTGTCTTTTAAAATCGTCATGCAAGGTTCTGTTTCTTTTGTTGTAAGAGAAGTTTGTAAGGGTTACAGACAGGGCAGGAAGCAGGTGGTCAAAAAGTCATGTGGCATCACGCTGTATATCCCGTGCTGGCAGGCCCGAGGGCGTGATTAAATTACTGTCCTTTTCCTGTTTGGACATAATAGTTCCATCCATTGGTGGTCACAAGACATCGTGGTTTCTATATGTTGTGAACGAACCTTCCAGTTCTGATACAAAGAAAGCTTTGTTGTCTCCTGATTGAATTAGTTTCGATCTCATCAGTAGATGAGTTAACAAGACTGACAGGAAATCAACCCAGAATATTGGAGTCATGTGCTGGGTGATTAGCAAACTTCATGATGGCTGATAGGGGCATAGCAGTGGCCGTTCATGTACTAGAAATCCCTACAACAGACAGTGATTAACCTAATTATTTAGTCTCTACATAAACATACATTTGCATAGATGGGTGAACACAATTTCCTGATTTTGTAAATGTGACAAATTTTTCATTAAGCACCAAGTTTGCACTTGTCAAATTTAAAATGCTTACATTTACAAAATGAGCCTGCAATATCAGAAATAATGATGAAGTAAAAGCAATGGTCCATGTTAAATACAAACAATAGTTAAAAGAAAATGTTTAATGAATTAAAAAAACATAAAGCATTATTTAATTTAGTGTTATACATATGTTATTATATTCATATGATTTGTTCTAATTTCACAAATCATAATCTCAAGTTTTTCTACATTTTACACGATTCTTTGAACTCTTTTGTGTGGGTTTAAGAAGTGTACTCAAAAACATTTTCACGTGTCCTCCAAAATTAACCACAACCTAATCAGTTTATATGTGAAAAAAATCAATTTATTCACAAATTTATCACGAAACGACTGTTTGACAAACTACCCGGCAAACTACTTCCTCCCACTGCTGTTTCTGATGGTTTGGAGAACAATTACTCTGAGTCGCCCCCTGTCATTTCACAGAATTATACAACAACGAGCGCATCAGGTATAAAAGCCTCATCCATTTAGGGAGGAGCAGGCAGTCAGCAGGTTCGTGGCGTAGAGACAGGCGAAAGTATAAACAAGGCTTCAACTTCACAAATCAAAAGCTGCGCAGTGATTCCACTGCTTGCCGCGTCATGTGTGAAAAGGCTTTTAAGTCAAAAGTGTAGGTCTACTTGTCGGCGTTCCACTCTGCACCAAGCACATCACATCAGCGAGCGTTCTGAATTCAATGGCAAACTCAGCAGCGGAACAATTACCTTGTGTCAGATTGATGAGCTGTGTCGAAACGTCCTTTCCGCCGTGAGGATATTCAAACACTTCACGGAGTTGTTGAATGAAGTACGTTCCTGAATTCCTCAGGCGTGAATCTGCGTCCCAAACGGCTACTGCCCAGTCGATAGCTCTGCCCGTCAACAGTGTCATGATGAAAG
>NW_015506017.1:478758-480424 GCF_001515645.1 Sinocyclocheilus grahami
TGTAAGGGTTACAGACAGGGCAGGAAGCAGGTGGTCAAAAAGTCATGTGGCATCACGCTGTATATCCCGTGCTGGCAGGCCCGAGGGCGTGATTAAATTACTGTCCTTTTCCTGTTTGGACATAATAGTTCCATCCATTGGTGGTCACAAGACATCGTGGTTTCTATATGTTGTGAACGAACCTTCCAGTTCTGATACAAAGAAAGCTTTGTTGTCTCCTGATTGAATTAGTTTCGATCTCATCAGTAGATGAGTTAACAAGACTGACAGGAAATCAACCCAGAATATTGGAGTCATGTGCTGGGTGATTAGCAAACTTCATGATGGCTGATAGGGGCATAGCAGTGGCCGTTCATGTACTAGAAATCCCTACAACAGACAGTGATTAACCTAATTATTTAGTCTCTACATAAACATACATTTGCATAGATGGGTGAACACAATTTCCTGATTTTGTAAATGTGACAAATTTTTCATTAAGCACCAAGTTTGCACTTGTCAAATTTAAAATGCTTACATTTACAAAATGAGCCTGCAATATCAGAAATAATGATGAAGTAAAAGCAATGGTCCATGTTAAATACAAACAATAGTTAAAAGAAAATGTTTAATGAATTAAAAAAACATAAGAAAGCATTATTTAATTTAGTGTTATACATATGTTATTATATTCATATGATTTGTTCTAATTTCACAAATCATAATCTCAAGTTTTTCTACATTTTACACGATTCTTTGAACTCTTTTGTGTGGGTTTAAGAAGTGTACTCAAAAACATTTTCACGTGTCCTCCAAAATGATCCACAACCTAATCAGTTTATATGTGAAAAAAATCTATTTATTCACAAATTTATCACGAAACGACTGTTTGACAAACTACCCGGCAAACTACTTCCTCCCACTGCTGTTTCTGATGGTTTGGAGAACAATTACTCTGAGTCGCCCCCTGTCGTTTCACAGAATTATACAACAACGAGCGCATCAGGTATAAAAGCCTCATCCATTTAGGGAGGAGCAGGCAGTCAGCAGGTTCGTGGCGTAGAGACAGGCGAAAGTATAAACAAGGCTTCAACTTCACAAATCAAAAGCTGCGCAGTGATTCCACTGCTTGCCGCGTCACGTGTGAAAAGGCTTTTAAGTCAAAAGTGTAGGTCTACTTGTCGGCGTTCCACTCTGCACCAAGCACATCACATTCTATTGCTCATTCATTCATGCTTTTTCCACTCCAACGTTCCAATAATTCCTGCCCACTAAAAGCTGCACGGAAATATTTGCTTACAGGCCTATCTACACTGAACAAAATTATAAACGCAACACTTTTGTTTTTGCCCCCATTTTTCATGAGCTGAACTCAAAGATCCAAGACTTTTTCTATGTACACAAAAGGCCTATTTCTCTCAAATATTTTTCACAAATTTGTTTAAATCTGTGTTAGTGAGCACTTCTCCTTTGCCGAGATAATCCATCCACCTCACAGGTGTGGCATATCAAGATGCTGATTAGACAGCATGATTATTACACAGGTGTGCCTTAGGCTGGCCACAATAAAAGGCCACTCTAAAATGTGCAGTTTTATCACACAGCACAATGCCACAGATGTCGCAAGTTTTGAGGGAGCGTGCAATTGGCATGCTGACTGCAGGAATGTCCACCAGAGCTGTTGCCC
>NW_015506017.1:481171-484614 GCF_001515645.1 Sinocyclocheilus grahami
GTCTCATGAGGTTATCAATCCTGATGGCGAGTGTGACAAAATCGGAGAAGGAGGACTCCTCACCCTTGCATGCAAGTTCTGCCTGAAGATTGCCGTTGAGACTTTTGTAAAACATAGCTTTTAAAGCGATATCATTCCATCCACTCTGGGCAGCGAGCGTTCTGAATTCAATGGCAAACTCAGCAGCGGAACAATTACCTTGTGTCAGATTGATGAGCTGTGTCGAAACGTCCTTTCCGCCGTGAGGATATTCAAACACTTCACGGAGTTGTTGAATGAAGTACGTTCCTGAATTCCTCAGGCGTGAATCTGCGTCCCAAACGGCTACTGCCCAGTCGATAGCTCTGCCCGTCAACAGTGTCATGATGAAAGCGCACCTTTTGCCCTCTGATTCGAATCGCTCTCCTTGATGATCCAGATAAACTTGTACTTGGCGAATGAAACCCTTGTATTGCTCAGCTCAGTCAAATTTGTCAGGAAGAGCGAGACTTACGGTCTTAGGAGTGGGTGGAGGGAAAGATCGAATGTAGTGCGTCAGGTGTTCATTGACGGTCTGCAGCTTGGTGAGTTGTTCCTGATATTTCTGGAGCATTTCAGCTTGGTATGAGAATGCTGCTTGCAGAGTCGACACTTCCGCTGGATTCATAGGAGGCAGCTCGTTTTGATTTAACGAAGGACAATTCATCCTTTCATGGACTTAATGCGCTATTGTTGAATTCACAAATCTTTACTTTGGGACTTTTGATTCGCATTGCCGGGGTGGACTTTAAAAATACAGAAGAAGTGGCAGATGCTAATGAGTTGGAAGTCACTGGTCAATGATGAAGAAAAAAGACTGTTATTGGACACTAATGGACTAATAAATGCTCCCATTTTACAAGACGGTTTCCCTCTTTTTACTTTGTTACCCAAATTAGAGGGTTGTAAGGGACCTTTTTTGGATGGTGAAAAATGTTTGTGTTTGGACTTTTTGACAGTAGCTGGTAAGGCTTTTTATAAGATATGTGTTAAAGTTTTCAATAAAAAGGTTTTGAATGGAAAAGTTGACACACCTTGGCGTAAAATATTGGGTATAGAAGAGAGTGTGAAACCTGAATGGAGGTAAGTGTATAAGCCACCGTTACTCAAAAGGTCAGGGGATATACAGTGGAGACTTCTTCATGGCGCCATTGCAGTTAATGCTTTTATTTCTGTTATTAATCATGAAGTTTTGTTTGATTGTCCTTTTTGTTCAAAAAGAGAAACTGTGTTTCATGCTTTCATGGAATGTGACAGATTGAAACCGTTATTCTTATTTTTGGAAAAAAATTTAATTTCCTTTAATGAATTGTTTTTCATGAAAATTTTTGTTTTTGGTTTTAAACTTGTTAGAGGTAATAGGTTTACATGTCACCTCTTGAATTTTGTTTCAGGGCAGGCTAAATTAGCTATTTATATGAGCAGGAAAAACAAGGTTGAATGATTGTCTGGTGAAGATGTGGTGGTTGTGCTTTTAAATTGGGTGAAACCACGAGTGTTGGTTGATTTTTGTTTTTATAAGTCTACGAAGGATTTAGAAACTTTTGAAAAGAAATGGTGTGGTAATGGAGCTTTATGCTTAGTTATTGAAGAAGAGTTATTTTTTACACCTTTGATGTAATTTATTTTAATGCTTTTTATTTTTGGTGTCTTTGTGACATGATGCAACGTTTATAATTGTTGTAGCAAGTATACTAACAAAACGGGATTTATTGTAATAAAAGGTGTTTCAAATTCAATTCATCTCTCTCTCTCTCTCCTTGAGATTTACATTACCATGGCTATAAGGACAGATAATGATTTTTTTCGTTTCATTACTTTGGATCTTCAACTATTTTGTGTTTGAGTCTCTAGATTGTTAGTGTACAATAGTAGGAACTGTGGCTAATTCTATAGTGACGATTTCATATGGCAATAGCTTACTGAAGTATTATCATATTTGTGATTGAAATGTTCTGAAATTAATTTCTGAATATACAGGTGCATCTCAATAAATTAGAATGTTGTGGAAAAGTTCATTTATTTCAGTAATTGAACTCAAATTGTGAAACTCGTGTATTAAATAAATTCAATGCACACAGACTGAAGTAGTTTAAGTCTTTGGTTCTTTTAATTGTGATGATTTTGGCTCACATTTAACAAAAACCCCACCAATTCACTATCTCAACAAATTAGAATATGGTGACATGCCAATCAGCTAATCAACTCAAAACACCTGCAAAGGTTTCCTGAGCCTTCAAAATGGTCTCTCGGTTTGATTCACTAGGCTACACAATAATGGGGAAGACTGCTGATCTGACAGTTGTCCAGAAGACAATCATTGACACCCTTCACAAGGAGGGTAAGCCACAAACATTCATTGCCAAAGAAGCTGGCTGTTCACAGAGTGCTGTATCCAAGCATGTTAACAGAAAGTTGAGTGGAAGGAAAAAGTGTGGAAGAAAAAGATGCACAACCAACCGAGAGAACCGCAGCCTTATGAGGATTGTCAAGCAAAATCGATTCACGAATTTGAGTGAACTTCACAAGGAATGGACTGAGGCTGGGGTCAAGGCATCAAGAGCCACCACACACAGACGTGTCAAGGAATTTGGCTACAGTTGTCGTATTCCTCTTGTTAAGCCACTCCTGAATGTCAGAGGCGTCTTACCTGGGCTAAGGAGAAGAAGAACTGGACTGTTGCCCAGTGGTCCAAAGTCCTCTTTTCAGATGAGAGCAAGTTTTGTATTTCATTTGGAAACCAAGGTCCTAGAGTCTGGAGGAAGGGTGGAGAAGCTCGTAGCCCAAGTTGCTTGAAGTCCAGTGTTCAGTTTCCACAGTCTGTGATGATTTGGGGTGCAATGTAATCTGCTGGTGTTGGTCTATTGTGTTTTTTGAAAACCAACGTCACTGCACCTGTTTACCAAGACATTTTGGAGCACTTCATGCTTCCTTCTGCTGTCTGGCTTTTTGAAGATGCTGATTTCATTTTCCAGCAGGATTTGGCACCTGCCCACACTGCCAAAAGCACCAAAAGTTGGTTAAATGACCATGGTGTTGGTGTGCTTGACTGGCCAGCAAACTCACCAGACCTGAACCCCATAGAGAATCTATGGGGTATTGTCAAGAGGAAAATGAGAAACAAGAGACCAAAAAATGCAGATGAGCTGAAGGCCACTGTCAAAGAAACCTGGGCTTCCATGCCACCTCAGCAGTGCCACAAACTGATCACCTCCATGCCACGCTGAATTGAGGCAGAAATTAAAGCAAAATTAGCCCCTACCAAGTATTGAGTACATGTACAGTAAATGAACATACTTTCCAGAAGGCCAACAATTCACTAAAAATGTTTTTTTTATTGATCTTATGAAGTATATATTTATGAAGTATATATATATATACACGCAGGGTCACTGTCTCGCCCCTCTTATCTCCCGCCTTCACAT
>NW_015506018.1:0-15123 GCF_001515645.1 Sinocyclocheilus grahami
AATGTAACGAGCAGAGAGCAACAATAATATAAAATATTAAGAATATACAAATAAAATATAGAATATTCTAAATAGCACATATCCTTCATCACACAAATGTGAAAACACACTAAAGAGAATCTAATTATTACACTATTGCACTAAGAACAGAAAACACAAACTAAAACTAAAACCTGACCTTTCTGGCCTTCCTTGAAGCAAAATCATCAATGATGTCATCGTATGAAATCTGCTCCCCTATTGAGTGATTGATACTGATGACGGTAAGGCCAGTGAGCCGTTCCTGGGACATGGTTGACCTCAGGTACGACTTGATCAACTTTAGTTTTGAAAAGCTCCTCTCTGCTTGAGCCACAGTGACTGGCAGAGTAAGTGCAATCCTGAGAGCAGTCCAAAAGTTGGGGTAGATCTACGATAGATCCTTATCATGCATAAAAGTGATAAGCTCAAGGAGGCTCATGGTTCTTAATTTCCTGCACAAGCTCTCTACTGTTCAAATCAGAGTGCCCCTTAAAGTGCAGTGTGGTGCCTAGTGCCCCCCCCCCTCCCCCAATGTCATCACATTGTTTAGAGCATAAGAAACAAATGGTAAAAAAACATTTTTTGAAAAATTATATTTTATTCATATGTTATGCTATGTCCTCTGTAGTGGACACTAGGACTCAGTTGTTTAAAAAATAAAATGACATGAAATTATATGTATAGGCAAAAACTCTTGGTTAAAGGAATAGTTAACCCAAAAATGAAAATTGTCATTAATTACTCACCCTCATGTCGTTCCAAACTCGTAAAACCTTCGTTCATCTTCTGAACACAAATTAAGATATTTTTGATGAAATCCAAAAGTTTTCTGACCCTGCATAGACAGCAATGCAACTACCACGTTCAAGGCCCAGAAAGGTAGTAAGGACACTGATGTGATGTGACATCAGTGGTTCAACTGTAAATTATTAAAGCTATGGAAAATAATATTTCATCAAAAATATCTTAATTTGTCTTTCAAAGATGAACGAAGGTCTTACAGGTTTGGAATAATGTGAGGGTAAGCAATTAACAACAGAATTTTCATTTTTGGGTGAACTTTCCCTTTAATAGTGAATGTGTGTTCTCTAATCTAAAGTGTTACCCAACAAATAAACATCCAGACCTTTATTTCAGATCTTAAACTATAACCAAACAAATAAAAAAAATAAAATAAAAATCAAGAAAGCTAAGAAAAACTGAGGTAAATATGAGTTGAGAGCAGAATATTTTTAAACTGTGCATCATTGCCGGTTAAGATTCTCTCCTGTGATATATGTTGCTGAACATTGTTAAATAGGGCCAAATGTGCCCATAGTTGAACAAACACATATAACATGGGAACTGCAGTCTTTAGCATCACATGATCCTTCAGAAATCATTCTAATAAGCTAAATTGGTACTATTCTAATTTGTCAACATTAAAAAACCATTTGTGCCGCTTAATATTTTTTGTGGCACCATTGACACATTTTATCAGGATTATCTGATGAACAGAAAGTTCGGTCACACTTTATTTTAAGGTCTATTAACAAACCATTAACCAAGACTTTTGCCTCAAACTCCTAATTTGCTGCTTATTAGTAGTTAATAAGGTAGTTGTTAAGTTTAGGTATCGGGTAGGATTAGGGATGTGGAATATGGTCATGCAAAATATGTGCTTTGTAAGTACTAATAAACAGCCAATATGTTAATGATATTCATGCTAATAAACAACTAGTTAATAGTGAGAATTGGTCCCTATACTAAAGTGTTACCGAAAGTTCAAAAGAACAGAGATTCTTCAAAATATAAATCTTTTGTAACATTATAAATGTTTTTACTGTCACTTTTGATCAGTTTACTGGATTCTTGCTGAATAAGTGCACATACTTTTCATTTTTAAATAGTCTGTAATTATGCTTTGCTAAAGTAATTAGTTTTAGGTGTAACATTATAAGACTGACACACTAATCTAAAGGCAAGTAAACATGAGGTTTAGTTTTAAAGCCTGTGGGAAAACAAGCTGCTGAAAAAAAGACCAGAGAAGCCAGAACACATTACAAAACCATCAATAAAGTCACACTCCCATTGCACTGACCTGGAGTGAGACCACACACCTCGGTCAACTGTTTATGTAGCGTTAGTGACACAACAAGTGACAGACGCACGACAAGCCAGAAAGAAAACTCAGCAGAGCAGAAACAGTTTCCACTCCGTATAGCTAATGGCTGTTTCTGTGGATGTTTATTGACTTTATATTTCCTCTAAAGACGGCTCCCATATTTCATATATAGTGCTGAAAGAGGGCTTTATTTCATTTTTTATACCGAGAGCCAAATTTTGCAGACTAGCATCTTTCTCTACTGTAGTCAGAGTTCATACGTTAAGAGGAAAGCACAGGGGCATTATGGGAAGACAGTATCCATGCTTCTTCCTTCCTACCAGAGTCTCAGAGCTGCTGTCGGACTATGACTGCAGATGAATCTCTCTGTCCTGCACCTGCTGGGGTGATCAAGAGCAGCTTTCCAACGATTAATGCCAGAGTGCTATCAGACCCAGAACAACACACGCATTTTTGGAAAGTGTAAGTTTAGAGTAGCACAAAAACCTAAAACACTAGTTCTGTCAGGACCACTATCGTCAAAATGATAGATACTTAGCATAAAGTTTGGTTTGGCGGTATGGTTCTGTTCTGGGCAAAAAACCTCCCTGCCCATCCATGCAGCCTGTCATGAATGAGCAGGGAGAGCAACAATAATAACCCCCCCAGGGTTAACAGAACAGAACAAGGCAGATATCATTAATGTACTCAATGATATTTAAGTGTAACACTTTATTCAAGATAAAGGAGTCTGATTAGCAAGGAATATCAGAAAGCTAAGTCCTGACTGTGGCAAAAGGTGGAGCTGGGGATGGAGGAGGGTAATTTGCTCCGAAGCAAGCTGAAAAGCTGCTGAATAATACTGAATACAGCTTATATAGGAATGCCGCGATAGGTGTCGTATTCCTATAGGTAGATGTGATCAGCTGAGAATCAGCTGATGCAAGCTTGACTCACGTGACCTGCCAGAACTAACGCTAAAGCTTAATTTATTATACAATGCAGAAACTATCTTCTACTATGTTAAAGAGGGAGTCAAATCAAAAATGCAAGATAAAAGGAAAATGCAAAAAGAAGAGAGGAAGGTGGTGAAGTGTAATAATACATGAGTTTGTAAGTAAACCATGTTTTTCTGATACAGTATATGGAGATAATATAAGACCAGAATTGATTAAAGTGAAGTGTGTTTAGGCCGATACTGAAATCTGTGTTTAGGCCGATACTGAAATCTGTGTTTGTGTGTGTGTGTGTGTGTTTCTTTTTCTGATTTGGGTTCAAATGATTTGTCTTGATTGTGGAAGGGAATGCTAGTAGAATTCCCTTCTTTGTTGTTCTAAAATTGGATCTCAGACTCAAATAGGGCTGCTCATGTCAAACAGCATGGTTAATCACCTTCCCTGCTTGTACCGCGGTCACGCAGCAAATACATGCAAATACATGCAAATCAGTTGTGTAGTCATTTTTATGTGCATTCGTACTGAATTTTAAAACGAAGGATTCAAGATAAAGGATTCTTTGTATTGAAACACAAGCACACAACAAAATCATACAGAAAAAAATGCATGAAGAAAGATTATGATGGTGGTCTCACTAAAGTCTCACCTTAAATATTACAAGGCAAGACAAGAAATTACAATATTTGTAGTAGCAGATTGCTCTATTTAAATTGGTGCATCTCAGCTGGCATACTGTAGATATGTGTGTGCACTGACATATGGCCAGAGAGTGTGGGCAGTATGGCCAGGTGTCTCTGCGGTGGTTATGAGGCTCAGGTCAGGCAGGCAAACATCTGGACAGCTGTTACACAGGGGTCTTTACTTATAAACACTGGCTAACTTGTTGCCTGTTTCCTCAAGTGTGTGTGTGCCACAGGGTGACCCAGACTCATAATATTTACACTATGTAAAGGAAAAAAAAAAGAAGTATTATGCAGCTAATTGATAATGCTATAATAACTTATACTGGTTTAAAATATCATGGAACATCTGGTACCATACAAATCCAATTCAAACAGTTCTACAGTATACTTTCAGTTAGACATCTCTTTTCTAAAAGAGACATTTTAAAATGTCAATTATTCCTGTGATTCCAGCAAAGCTGCATTTTCAGCAGTCATTACTCCAGTCTTCAGTGTCAAATAATCCTCCAGAAATCATACTAACATGCTTTTTTGTGCTAAAAAAACATTTATATTTATTATCAATGTAGAAAATAATTGTGCTACCTAATATTTTTGTGTTAACCATAGTTTTTTCAGTAATTGGAAAATTTTAAAGAACAGCACTTTTGGAAATAGAAAACTTGCAGCATTATAAATGTCTTTACTGTCACTTGATCAATTTATTGTGTCTGTGCAGAATGAAAGTTTGCATATGCTTGATTCTTACAGTTTTTTTCAAAATGCTTACACAGTTTTTGAAACTATGGCTCCATTTCTCAAAATTCTACACACAAAACCACAAAACACACACACAACATGCAAAACATCACACACATCTTATGCACATATGCACAAACACTGTATATACAGTATGTATGACTGATGAATTTTACACCGTTATGCAACTGAACTGACTTGAGCTGTAGTATTATTAGCAGTAGCTCAAAATCAATGCTTTACTGTCAAGTGCTTTTCTATGTGACAAAAATGTTTGTTGCATTTGTCGAACTCAGTAATATCTATCAGTATTTGTTTCTGTCCTGTTTTATCTATTCATTTATTTACTCCAATTGAAGGCCCTATGACCCATCAAAACATTTAATGGGGAATTTGTGGGCTAGATGGGTTCGATTTGTCCAGGGCCAAATTCTAACCCCAGTCCAGCCCTGAACGCTATTTTACATTTTACGATTGCAACTCATACCCCTCAAAATATAAATTTGGTATATATAATTTTTTCTCACAGTTTTGACAATACAGTAAAACACAAGCACATTTCTGAGGACATCTTGAGCCAGAGACATCTTGAGTCTGTCTCCAAAAACCGTGGGTGTCTGGTCAGCTTAGTTTGTGTTTGACAGGCGAGCACAGAGCCGGCAGATCTTTGAGAACCTGAGAGTGTGAATCACTATTTTACTGATGCCCACCTGCTGAGAAACACAAGCATACAATTACCCTACACTCAGAGCTAATCTGCAGAAATGAATCATGTTATTATGTGTACAGACGCGGGTAATTCCATGTTCTAGTCTTTCCCTTCTATTTGTTGAAGCAAATATAACATCCCTGCAGAATTCGTAAAGGGCGATTAATTTTCAGTTAATTTCTTTTCCTGCCGAAAAGTCTGAAATGCACTGTGTGTAAACACAGGAAACTGCATCTAACAAGCATTCAAAATAAATATTTCAGTGATCTACATTTTTACATATATTTATTCGAGGACTATATTTGTTGCTCATATACTACGTCTACGATCCTATGACACACATATTTGCTCATTCTAACAGGAATTCTGACACACATCTCTGACACACTCCCAAGAGGAATGAACAAATATAGTACCAGTATAAACCAGTGTCAAGAAGATGCAAATTCTCAAAGACGACACCTGTGGTTCATTAAAGATGGTTATATGAGTGCAAATGTCTCTTATAAGCGTAACGGTTGGTATTAACATTCGTTTCGGATGAGCAGACCACAAGTGGTCAGGTGAGACACATTGCCATTTACACCTGGTAGTAACACGTGTTTCAAATGCATCTCCTGCCACCACCTGTGTGTGGATTTTGTGACCAAATACATCACTTACTATGTTACTGCATGTTGATAAAGATAAAAAAAAATACACAAAACAAAACGGCAAAAGAAAAGCTATTCACACTATTATAGTAATACTATTATCGAAGCATTTAAAGAAATTACATTTATACAAGAATGCATTAAATTGGCCAAAATTTACAGTTATATTGGTACAAAAAGACCTATTTCAAATGCATCCTGTTCTTTTGAAATTTCTATTCATCAAGGGACCCTGAAAAAACATTTGCATCACAGTTTACACAAAAAATATTAAATAGCACAGCTGTTGTCAACATTGATCAATTTTTTTTTGATGAGTTCTGAAGGATCATATGACACTCTAACATAACAGGAATAAATTACTTATAAAATTATAATATATAATAAAATTACACACACACACATACATATACATACATATATATACAATTGTATTTTGTCATTTAAAACACAAAAACAATTTAAGGTATTTTATGTTATTTTAAGTATTTCACAATATTAGTGTTTTTACTAGATTTTTAATTAACACTAATATTGTGAAATACTTAAAATAACAGCACATATTTTCCCCCCCAAAAATTTCCAACTGGATGGTCATTTTCTCTAAGAGCTGCATATAGATGACAAAGTTAAATCCTTGTTTTAATGCAGCAGTTGACTGACATGTCAGTAGGCAGTCTTTGCTGCTGTCTGCGATGTACAGCATTTGGACTGCATTTTACTCTACAAATGCAATATGGCCACATGCATTTCTGACTACATCCAAAAGTGGTTTAAGTGGTCTGATCATAAATGTTGTCAGTCCAGTCGCTGGTGGTCAGTTCGGTTAAACCTTAAGAGGTTTAACTAAATACCGCTGATTTCATCTGTATGCCATTCAGGCAGCAGGCGTTATCACACAGAGACAGAGAGAGAGAGATAGTACACAGTGTACGATCATGTATGGGTGGGTGTACAGTCGCTATCCAGGTGTGATACAAATGTTATAGTACCCGACAGAAAGGCCTTGAAGTGTGTGTGCATGTGAATGTGTGTGTGTGTGTATGCATACTGAATACTGAGGCCTTGGAGGTTGAATGTGAATGCTACAGTTTAGACGAATCTGATAATATAAAACCTCCAAATGTGGCCATCAGACATTAACTTGAGAATCAGTTTCATTTTGATAAAGAGTCACATCAGGACAAAAGCAAAGTGAGTGAACTAGTAAGACTCAGATCTAAAACAGCTGGTAAACTGGTAGCTTTTTCTAAGTGTGTGTTTGTGTGTTTCTCCAGTGTTTCGTAACAGAGATAAATTTAACACCTCTAGAGAGACACAACAGATGCTGGAACTATATCAATGCTGAACACACAAACCACTTTCTGGTGTACCAAACACTCACACACACTCAAACACACAGCATCTTAACAAATGAACATGCACAGAAGCTGCATTTTTCATCAGAATTAAACTTTACAGTCCTGTGCGCGTCTTCCTTTGCAGCCTATCTCTCCTCCCTCCCAAAAAAACTTTCCATTGTTTTGTTGTTTGAAAACTTATAATAAGGTCAACATTGCCCTCAAAATGGACCTAATTTATACTCTTACGGCTTGTTCTTTATAGCTAAATTTTGTGGGGGGAAAAGATCCATTGACAGGTGTAGCTAAAGCCATGTATGAAGCACAGCTCACACAAAAGTTACTTTCAAACCAAGCAGCTTTTCTGTTGGTCAACACTGTGAATTTTCCCTCTTAATCCATCCCTCCTGCTGAGGTTCCTCCTGTCTTTATCCACCTGTCCTAACAGTTTCACTCCAGTTCATCCATCCCTCTACTCACTATTTGGGATCTCATCCTCTGTTCCGCTGTGCTGGTTTTTAATACAGTACTGTGCAAAGATTACAGAGACACTTCCACAAGTGTCATCCCATGAGAAATTAATGTTCTGCTGATGAACCTCTAGGTCATTTTTTAAGTCCTTTTTTTTAAAGAGAGAGTAAGGCCTATGCTCAACTCACTTGTTTTCTTACTGTTGTGTTATTATTATTATTATTATTAATCCATGGCTCTAGCAATGTATTTGTCTGTCACACCCGTCTGACTGTGATTATTTGCGCAAACAGGTCCCAACAACTACAGTATTTGTTGTGTCAGAACTTTTCTTCTTTTTAAATCTCTGTGCATGTTTATTGAACTGCAATTTAGCCAACATTTGTGTGATTATATGTCAATATAACTGTAATGATACTACTACTGCTAATAACAACAACAACAATGATAATAAACACATACAAATTATTATTATATTACAAAATAAAAATATTACAATGAAATTAACATTGCAATGTTTCACTGTGAAATAAAAAAATGACTAACAAAAATAATGATATAATAATTATTATATTTTAGAGTACAGCTGTAAAACTGCAATAATAATATTTATATTAAACATTAAACCATCAAGCTCTCATTTTGTGGAAAATTGCAGGAAGACCTTAAAGGGATAGTTCACCCCAAAATGAAAATTCTGTCATTAAATACTCATCCTCATGTCGTAAAGAAAATGTACAGAAAATGAACAGTACAGAAATGTAGCAAGGACATCAGTAAAATAGTCCATGTGACATCAGGGGTTCAACCATAATTTTACAAAGCTTTGAGAATACTTTTTGTACGCAAAGAAAACAGTAATAACATAATTTATTCAACAATACTTCTCCCGGAGTTATGTCTTCTGCCATTTTGGGGAGTACCCCAGAACGTAATCAACGTAATCAGCATTGTTTACGTTCAGTAGACAACGCGCGCCTATCTCAATTAAAGTGGGTCTACACGTCTGGAGCGCTAGTGCTAATTGCTAATACAGTTCTTAATGTCAGGCCTCTCAAGTCTCATTTCAACCCATTCACACCTTGTATTTCTCATGCTGACTTGTCCTGCTATAATTAATGGACGAATACGGAGGGAAGCTCTCTGCCGAGTTCACCTACCAGCCAATCAGAAACTAAAATGTTGCTGTTTCCGCGTAAATGACCTGATCCCGCTGCAAGCGCGTTCGTTACTAAGCAACATGGATGCGCGCACACACGGAGCTTAAGTTGGGAGAGCAAGACCCGATGAATGCTGTAGCAGGTACAGCACTTTTTTTTTAGCATTTTGATTTTACAATTCCTGGATGAAATCACTTGCTTGTGATCAAAGATAGTGAGATCTGATGTTAAGGAATATAGCCAAATTCGTGCTAAATTATTATTGATGCAGTCAAAAACTCTCTTGCTAAAGCTTTAACTTAGCTTTGGCTACCAGAAACTAAGGAAAGTACTAGAGATGTTATAACAATGGGTAAATATGATAAAAGACAGACAAATTTATCCAAATAAAATAAATTGTTTTATATATTTATTCTAAAAAAGTGCCAACTGAACATCAGTGCTCAATGTACATACTGTGCACATACAGTAGGATTGCAGAACTTGCCCTGAGCATGTATGTCAAGCTCTGTGTGTGTGTGTAAGTGTTTGTTTCACATTTTAATTCCTGGATGACAGTGGTAGGGGGCTCCCACTTAAAGCTCTGTGGCTTCCCCACTCAAATGCAGATGCAGAGAGGTTGTTCTCCATGGTGGGTTTGAACAAAACCAAAACTAGGAACAGTTTGGCTCTGGACAGAACGCTATCATCCATCATGATGGTGAAAATGGCTGGCCTTGAGCCAGAGTGCTTTAAGTGGGAGCCCCCTTCCCCTGTCATCAAGACACGAAAATGTGAAACAAACACAACAGAAAAAAACATTCACAAGCTGAAATGTGCTCTCTCTCTCTCTCTCTCTCTCTCACACACACACACACACACACACACACAGCTTGACATACATACGCAGGGCAAGTTCGGGCAAACCTCCTTTATGTGTACAGTATATACATTGAGCACTACTCTACAGTTGGCTCGTTTGTGGCCAAATTTATTTTTATTTTTGATACATTTGCATTTTTGAAATACAGAAACCTATTTATTTTATTTGGATGAATTTGATAGATTTACCAGTTGTGATTTACCAGTTGTTATCATTTCTATTTGTTCAGGTCAATTATGAACAATAGGTAAAATTGAACTGCTAGCGAAAACTTGAGAAAATTGGGTGCTGCAAATATTTAAATGGCCCCTCCCCTTTTTGTGACTCCTCCCCTTTAAGTGGCCCCTCCCTTAATCTCACTCTGAACTTTTGCTATAACTTGAGAGCCCTGTAATGTGGAATTTTAACATTTGACCTTCCATTGTTTGGACAAACACTTGAACCTTTAAAAAATCCTCTGATACGGAATCAACCAATTGATATCATTATCACTGCTATTTAATTGAATAACCAGCAGTAAAGAGAAGTCTGATAAAGACAGGTTTTAGCGGTAGTCATGACAGTTTGTCTAACCTGTGCACTTTTAACAGACCTGTGGGAAAGTGATACTTTCAGAAAAAATAAAAGACGTGTGTGTGAGAGAGAGAGAGAGAGAGAAAAAACAATGACTTAAGCGTTAAGCCCAGTTAAGACCAAGCACTTCAAACGCCATGGCAACGGGAGTCAAAGGTTAATGAAAGGGCACTTCGGCAGAGAGATGAAGACATGACACAGGAATAAAAAAAGTGGATTACCCAGCTCTGATATCAAAGAGTCCCTCCACGCGCTCCCTCTCTCTGGAATACCTCCGAGTTTGAGTTTGATCAGACTGTCAGCCAGTGGCAGTTAAGGCTGATTTATACTTCTGCGTCGGACCTACGCCGTAGCTTACGCATAGACGCACACCCATACGCCATAGCCTGACGTGCACCTCTCCAAAAATCTAACAATCTTACAGTGGTAAAACTGGGAGAAAACCGATTAAAAACACATAGATGTCATAGCAATTACCAGTCATCCGCCTGATTAAACTTGCATCTCTGGTGTAATTTGTGTTGTTGTATTTAAACCACGTCTCATTTAACCTCTTCACCTCTGCTGCTTCTTTGCTTAATCTTCTGCCATGATCCAGACTGCAGGAGTCAGGAGGTTATATAGATCCGAGAGATGATTCATCATGCCTGCCTCACGAGAAACAGAGCAAAAAACAGACACAAAGATGAACTTTATCTTTGAGGACTCTTCAGTGGTTTTAGTGAGTTGCCTTCATTATAATGGATGCAGGAATTATATTAGTGCTGTGGCTAACAATTATTGTAGGGGGGGGGGGGGCTATCAACCTTTTTTGGGGGATTTTTCATTCATATCACAGAATTAAAGATACTTGGGAAAAACTCTTAATTTTAGAACAGACTTTAGTCAAGGAGTAACACATAGTCATACATACATATATACATAAACACAAAATATAAAATACAAAATATAAAGGTGGCATTCAAACATTCATTACTACTATAACACTAACATCAAATGATTCAAGAAATACATATGTTGTTATAATATAATGTTTATGGGTAATTGTGAAATGTAAGATGAATTATTAAAAACTACACTTAAAGCAGTTGAATTTCACTCCCTTTAAAGGGGTCATATGATGCTTTTTTAAAGATCATTATTTTGTGTATTTGGTGTAACAGAATATGTTGACATGCTTTAATGTTCAAAAAACACATTCTTTTTCAAATACTGTACATTATTGTAGGTCCTCTATGCCTGGCCTCTCTCAAACGCTTTGTTTTCTACAAAGTCCCTCCTTCCGACAAGCGCAGTCTGCTCTGATTGGCCAGCTGACCCAGTGCATTGTGATTGGCCGAACACCGCAAGCACTCGTCGGAAATGTAACGCCCCTTACCATAATCGCGAGCTTCATCTTTCAAAATAAATGTAAAGACAGAGCCTGACATCTCTAACTTACAGTTACTATACACTGTTTGGTAATTGGTACCTCAAATTTGGGAACTGGAATGGAATTTAACAGGAACTCTCAATTAAATTCTGAACGCGTGCCACCATACAGTAACAAAATCATAACAAATATTGTGTGCATTCTTTAGGACTCACCTATGGATGGGCTGGGCTTGTACAGTACGTGGCGCTGCGGTTTTGTCAGGTATGTCCGCTGGTTATCTCATTTCTCCTGTTGCATCCACCGTGGATTTGGTGTTTAGTCAGGACGCAAACAGAAGTTCAAGTGCGCGCAGTAAATTCGGGTTATTCACCTTTTTGATGTACTTTGTGAGTTGGCTTGTTACATTGAGTTCACCTTTGTGTCCTAATCATGTTGTATCATAATATCAAAAAGAAACCGTTTAGGTCATTTTGGTGCACAACAAGTTTCTTGTTTGCAGATGTTTTCCACGCAGTGTTGAATGCGCATGCGCTGTTAACTGCAGCCTCAGCTAGAGCATACTGCATTTTTAATCTAAAAAATAAGTAAAAGTAAATATTTCTCGATTAAGTGTGTTATTAATTACTTTTAGCTGTAGTGGGCCATTCCTTTTATGCAATACCTTTTTTAAATATATGAAGTATTTCTATAAAGGGTATTTCAGATTTTAAGAACTATGCTCTAGAATTAATTAGAGTATATTTTGATTAATGAAAGGGACACATGAAGAAACACCTATCATTTTTCTTAATAAATTGGCAGGTAGTGCATAACAGCTGAGAACATATAAAATCTGCACAAACTTTTTTCTAGAACACTGTCAATTTATGCAAATGTTTTTGTTGCACTAAACAAATCTATATTGCTCAACATCAAAACACAACACATCATGGACTTTAATGCAGATCTGCTATAATTAAGTAATACAATTACTTTCTAAATTGACTCTTAAATTACATGATTAGTAATGGTTAAGTTTACTTTTGTTCAATGTTTTGCCTGGGTTTGATTTAATGCTTTTTACAAAATAAATTATCTGTAAAGAGGGTCTTTCTTTATCATTTACTGATAATCAGGGGCTCTGCTGGGGTTTAATGTACACTGTAAAATATAATTTTCATAGTTACAAATAAAATGTCTCTAGGTTACATATGTAACCATGGTTCCCAGAGGGAATGAGACGCTGCGTGTAAAATCAGTCCAATGGAGCAGCGAGACGTCACGAGCGGGGTGACGTGAGTGCCAGGAAGTATAAAAGCGCATCCGGCAGAGCGCAAGTTAGCTTTGATGAAGTAGTGCCTGGAGGGATGAAGGGAGTATGGCAAAGAGACGCAGCGTCTCGTTCCCTCGGGGAACCATGGTTACATACGTAACCTAGAGACGTTCCCCTTCAGGAACTCGAGCTGCGTCGAGGTCGCTTTGGGAGCGAGAATACCCACTGCGCCATACTACCAAGTCCCTGCCTGTGTGTGTATCTTGCGAGCACATCACAAAGAGAGAACTTGGGAACCTGGGGTAGGTGCTAGGTCTAGGTTGTAAAAGCGGACAAAAGTATGCGGAGAGGACCAGCCCGCCGCAGCACAAATGTCTTGCAAGGCCACACCCAAGTTGAAAGCCTTGGAGGGTGCCATACTCCTGGTCGAGTTATACTCGGGCCGGCCAGAACGGGGTTACTAGCAACAGACGGACCCCATCCCGGCGTAACCTCGCCAGAACTCTCGGGAGCAGAGCAATCGGGGGAAAAGCGTACAGACGAAGCCTCGGCCAAGTCTGCACCATGGCATCCAGCCCCAGTCGAGCTGGATGCGTGAGGGAGAACCATAGTGGACAGTGTGTCGTTTCCTGCGATGCAAATAGATCCACTTCCACCTGGCCAAATTCCCTACAAATGTGGAGCCTCCATCCCCCGGGCCTCAGCTCCTGTCTCGACAGGATATCTGCCCCCTGATTTAGATACCCAGGGATGTAAACTGCTCTTAGAGAGAGGAGCTTCCCCTGAGCCCACAGAAGGATCTGGCGATCCAGCTTGTACAAGGGGCGCGAACGCAGACCCCCCTGTCGATTGATGTAGGTCTGGAAGGAACTGTGTCAGAGCTCGAAACATGGCCAGCATCTCCAGGCAGTTGATGTGCCAAAAGAGATGATGGCCTTCCCACAGACCCTGGGCAGAGCGGCCACTCATGACCGCTCCCCAGCCCGTGAGACAGGCATCCGTCGTTACCGACCTGACTGCTGTAGCACCCTCACTTGAGGGGGCGAGTTCTCCCGTGTCGTACCGTTGCTGGGCGGCAGCTGGGAATTTCGCTAGTAGGAGCTCACTGAACCCTGATGCACTGAGGTGGAAGGGGTATCAATGAACCTCCGTGAGGGCACTGAGGGAACAACCGACCTGACTGCTGTAGCACCCTCACTTGAGGGGGCGAGCTCCCCCGTGCCGTACCGTTGCCGGGCGGCAGCTGGAATTTTCGCTCGTGGGAGCTCACTGAGCCCTGAAGCACTGAGGGTGGCAGGGGTATCAATGAACCTCCGTGAGGGCACTGAGGAGAATTGGGCACCGTATACTGAGGTGTTATCCTTTCCTCCCCAGGTGGGGCTGCCCTCAGGGACCTGACAATGGTAGGACCATTTAGCTGAGGTCCTCTCAGACAAAATAATGGTCCGCAGATCCGTTTTCCGACTGAGAGCGTCGCCACGACCCCCGATCTTTCTGTGGAGGGGTGCGGGTTGCAACACTCTGTTCTTGAGACTGGCGATATGAGGAGCTTGACTGCTTGGGCTGCTCCCTCCAGGTCAGCCTAGTATACTTGTAACACCGCCATGGTGTGCAAACATGCGCCAGCCTGACCTGCCACCGTATAAGCTTTCCCAACCAGACTCGATGTAAGCCTAACGGGCCTGGTGTGAAACGTTGGGGCCTTCAGGGACGATGCTGAGGATGGGGAGAGATAGCTCGCAAGCGTCTGCTCCCCCACTGGCATCGCAGCGTGGGCTTCCAAACACTGAGAGAGAGCCACGGATCTAGCGGGTGAGGACCGAGAAAAGGACGAGCCCGTCTCGGATCCCTCCGCTAAATCCACCTGCGATCCCCACGACAACAGTCTACGCCGTGCCTCGGCAACAGCGGGACCGCTGCCAGCGGGATCGCGAGCCTGGCCGCTCTCATCAAACACAGCCAGGCGAGAGCGGAGCATACGCAGTGAGAGTAACTCGCAGTGATGACAATCAGCTCTTCGAAAGCTGACCGTGCATGCTCCGCTCCTAAACAAATAACACACAGATCATGTGTATCCCCCGCTGCCAGATAGTGTGGGCAGGGAGGCACACAACGTCTGTAATGCCGTTTGCTCGCCATAGATATTAGTTTAGACTTTGATATATTCTTTTGAATGCTTGTGGACTTACAACAGTAAATAGACTGACACATACACAGAGCGCTACTGAAGAGCAGAAGCTAACTTGC
>NW_015506018.1:15465-34501 GCF_001515645.1 Sinocyclocheilus grahami
TCGAAAGCTGACCGTGCATGCTCCGCTCCTAAACAAATAACACACAGATCATGTGTATCCCCCGCTGCCAGATAGTGTGGGCAGGGAGGCACACAACGTCTGTAATGCCGTTTGCTCGCCATAGATATTAGTTTAGACTTTGATATATTCTTTTGAATGCTTGTGGACTTACAACAGTAAATAGACTGACACATACACAGAGCGCTACTGAAGAGCAGAAGCTAACTTGCGCTCTGCCGGATGCACTTTTATACTTCCTGGCGCTCACGTCACCCCGCTCGTGACGTCTCGCTGCTCCATTGGACTGATTTTACACGTGCTTCAGAACGCGGTCACACAGGGGCGTTCCCAAAGCGATCTCGACGCAGCTCGAGTTCCTGAAGGGGAACAAAGATTACTGAAGTGCATTTTACAAGGAAATACTATTTCAGTCTTTCTACTTCAAAATTTCACATTTAATTCAATATTTTATGTGCAGCTGCTTTGTGATTATTTGTGGAATTTACTAGAAATGTCTGAATTAAATTAGTTTCTACACCAATTTTTTATTTTTATTTTTTATTGTGTGATGGCACTCCAATTAACAGTCAGTTTAAAAATCAGACAGAATAGAATAGAGCAGTAATAATCTCAACTTGAATAACATTTTGAGTTTAATATGTTTTAATATAATTATTTATTATTATTAACATATTAATTAATTATACTATTTATATATCAAGACACATTAAAAATGAAACGTGTGTTATGCAGCTTCTTATCAATGAAGAACCAACTGTAATCTGTCACAAGAGTCATTTTAAAGCTCTGTGGATCAGAGCTCTGTTTTATTCAGCCGTGGATGAGACACAGAAGTCAGTCTGAATGTCAGAGCTCTCTCAGAATAATATGTGAGGGTCCTTGCTAGCAGATAACCACAACAATTCCAATCCATTTCTTTCAGCCTCTCTCAGTTTGTCTCAGGTGTGGAACAAACGTCAGCCTCGCAGCCTTCAGACATCACTTGACAATAGTAGTCCGAGACTGCAATCTGGGCGGTGGAGAAGAGAAAGACAGATTAGGGTTTATGGAAATGAGTCTATCAGGTTAAACTCTGACAGGCAAATTGTGCTGTCCATAGAGTTGTTACAGAGGAGAGCTGCTCTCCGCACAGCTGGACTGTTTTAAATACGATTAGGAGATTGTTTAAACAAAGAGACAGGTGAAGAGAATGAAGAAGGGAGGGAGATAGAAAGGACAGCAGACCGGGTGATATCGCACCCTTTTCTCTCACTCTTTTAATTAACTTCAAGGGTGAAGGTGTGAAATTTAATAAAGGGAAATTAATAGATGCCAAAACCAGTGTGCTGGCACGAATAAATTAATTTCAATCAAAGGAAATGGTCTTGCATCATTTTCCTGAGTATGTGTGTGTGGCGATCAGAGCAGATGGAGGAAGGCCAAATGTATTCCGGTCAGTTTCTGGGAGGTCGGGTCAGTGTGGCAGGTTTAATGTATGTCCATATGGGAATTTTGGGCAGGTGTTACTGTCTTGTTGGTACCTGAAAAGAAAAAAAAGTGAAATAAGATCATATCCAGGGTTCAAAGGTTTACCTGTTGTATATATAAAATATTATTTATCTGGGCATTTGCCAGATCAGTTTACACTAAATACCCCAAATACTGTAGGAAACAACATGATAACATGCTATTTTCTATTCATAGGCTACAAAAGACTAAACTATGTGTAATGAAGTTATTTGCCAAAAAAAGATGAATTTTTTCAGTGCTTTGTATGAGAAGAACATTTAAATGAATGAATGAATAATTAAATGCATTTTTAAATAAAGCTGAGGTACTTTCGAACACCTGAAAAAATTATAAAATATAGGTTGGTTAGTTAGTTAGTTATACACTGGTATGAGGGCAAAAGAGAAAATGCAGATGAAGTTTGAAAGGTTAGTGCAAAATTTCTTTAACAAGAATCTATGATGATTTATAAGAGTTCAATCAGAAAGAACGAAGCAGAGAGAGAGAGAAAGCGAGAAAAAAAGCAAAATCAATCAGTTGAAAGTCAGGAACCCTGTAAAGACCATAATAAGATGTTAAAAACAGCATACTGGAAAGCTCATTTATGCCTGCTTGGTCCTGGATGTTTTACTGTTATTGATTAGTTTGGCTTCTCTGCACACTGAACCACACCAAACAACAACAAATACTGTTGTCGAAAAACATTCACACATCACAGACCTTCACACACACACACACACACTCAAATCCTCCACAGACTCGTCTAGGCAGATCATTCTCCTTGATTCATTAAGAGTCCTAGCAGGATCCCTCTCATTCAGCTCCTCTCTGATGAGAACTCTGATTGTCCACCCCAGTGGATCTGAGTCCAATAACTGAAGCCCAAAGCTCCGGATTAAAATCACTACATTATAGAAAAGTTAATCGTCTTTTGGTAATTCAAACCTCTTAGATTCAGATTCCAACTCAGGGTTGAGGTCCTTCAGGTGAAGCTTTGTGGGCTCTGAATGTTGTTGTGATAACGTAGAAAACAAAGATTGAACCCATGATCCTCAGACATTATTTAACACTGCTTGCGTAATTGTCTTGAGTGTGTGCTGTGTGTGTCGAGTTTCTCAGCGTGCTGTGACACACTGAGGCCTCAACGCTGCCACTAATGAAGAAATATCTGTAATGGTGTCGACTGACCTTGCTGTTTGTGTACTCGTGTGTGAGTGTGTGCAGATAAATGTACTGAGCCTTGTAAGAAGGTCATGGAGCTTGTATCACAACAACAGCAGTGCTCTCGCTCTCTGTCTCTTAAACTATTAATTTAATATTTTAAAAATAGTATAAACAATTTTTAAAAATCGCATATTCAATTGTTTGTTATGTAGTTCTCCATCTTATAGTTATGTTGTTGTTGTTATTAATAATATTTAGTATAATAATAATAGTAAGAAATGATTGTTATTATTATTAATTTAGATTAGTATTTTTAACTAATTTAATAATGATAATAATACTCATACATATTGCTTTCTGAATTAACGAACATGTTTATTATTATTATTTTATTTTTATGAAGCCTTGGAAGGTTCATACAGATGATTTATGTTACGGAAGAGGCTTGACACAACAGGTTAGTTTATATACACAAGTGTTTATTGTTGGTCACAGTGAGTACTGGTGTAGTCCGGAGGAAGTGAGGGAGAGGGAAAGGTCCGTGAGAGAGTGCCGAGGATATGGACAGTGGAGTGATCCGAGTCTTTGGCTTGAGTGAGGCTGGAAGGTATCCGGGGGAAGCATACACCTCAGCGATCCGGGAACTAGGAGATGCAGGAGATGAGGAGACACTAGGAGGAACACAGGAGGTAAGTAATGCACAAAGTATTCAAAGGTAATCAGTAGCAAAGTCAGTGAGTCCTCTACGTATGAACGAGACCGGACAGTGAGGGTGTCTGAGGTGTGTGCTTTTATGCAGGCTGGTAATGAGGTGCTTGATTGGTGACAGGTGCTGGTGCTTAGAACTCAGGTGAGAGGGATCGTTGTGATTGGGTGGTGACAGAGCCTGGCCGATCTGTTACAGCGCCTGTGTTATTTATACCACTGAGACATGACTATCCTATATAATCACCATTTTGCAAAAGGAAAACAAAAGATGCTATAAAGCACATCTAAAAATATTTGCCCTTTTAATAACTCACCTTTAAGAAGACTGGATTTCACAGTCTCACTCTTGTTCTCAGTTTTTCATGTTTTAATTTTAAGGAAATTTAAACCAAATTATGAGAACATGTTTAAGAAGGAAAAGCATAAGATAAGTGTAATTTTACAAAGCAAAGTCATAAATGTTCAAGGAATCTGTACAAAAATTACTGTGAAATATTGCGAAAATTGACAAAATTGTTGCTTCACATGTTCCATATGTTCTGATTGGCTGTGATTGTCATATTGCTCAGCAGTTTCACATTCGGTATGGACAATGTAGGATCTGTCTCACAACAGACCCACCTACATGATGGAGACACACACATCAAACCAGCACATTCCAGGGAAGGCTTTTGAGGTTCGTTTCCCCAGCCATCTGTAGTCGTAAAACTCATGCTCCATCAAGTAAGGTGAAGCATTCCCTGGACTGTTTGGCTATATCTCAAGATAAGCTAAAAAGGACAGTACTTTAACGGTGCTTAAAATGGTTTTACGGGCTTGCAAAGAGCAGATAGAAATACCCTCATGACCAGTGGACGCATAAATTGCTAAACTCCGATCAACAAAAGAGACAATTTTATAGCTCCCTGTCCCGCAGGAGATTCTCCAGCAGATGCCCAGAGCTGACCTGTACGTGATCGAGGGACTCGCCCCTTTTCCCCCGCATTCCAAGGAAAGAGACAAGATGTCGTTTGACAATCGTTGCTAATAATTGAAAGTATAAAATGATCAGAGCATAGAATTACAAATAGTAGGTTGTATGTGTATATATATATATGCTTGACGTGTTTCATGTAATCGGTGCAACTTTAACCAGTGTTTAATTACCCCTTTTTAGGAAATAAGGATATTAAAACTGTGTAATATGTGAAGTTTAATCTTGAACGAATGAAAACCAGAAATGCAGAAGGTTGAAATGAAGTAGACTTTAATAGTATGTACAATATTTGCATTTAAGAGACTTTATAGACGTATCAATATATTATTATAGGTGGCCTCATATAAATGAGGTATTCGGCAATTGACATGGTCCCCTGTTGTAAGTAGTAGAGTTGCTCTCCCACAGCGGCATCTCCGTCTGTCCTTCCAAACACCTCGCGAAAATGCATCAGGAAGTTCTGCAGATCGTCAGATTCTGCAGAAGTCCAGATCGTTTCCGCCCATTGCAGTGCAGGTCCTGTTAGCAGGGAGATAATAAAAGCAATTTTAGAGGTGTCGGTGGGGTATGAATGTGGTTGCATTTTAAAGGTGAGATTGCACTGGAGGAGAAATCCGTTGCACTCCTCCACCGAACCAGAGTAGGGCGCCGGTCGGGCCATGGGACTAGCGATGATGGTAGGCGAAGAAGTGCTGGTTGGGATGGAAGAGGTGATGGGTGGTGATGGCGGCGGTGCCGGTGTATTATTCGTTAGTTTGGGTTAAACAAATCATTTTTGCTTGGTTGGAACAGCAGCTACGCTAATTATGTTTGTATTTGTTTCTCTGTCTTTTGCCACGGGATTAACATCCCGTGGTAACTAGGATTTACACAAGCTTCAGATCCAGATCACCTGAGAAGAGATGATGCAACTCCTCAGAGGACCTCAGATGATGCCAACCCTGAAACAACATACAGAACTACCACATTTTGCTCTAAGTTTGATTGCATCATATAATAATTGCTGTTAATATTGTTCATCGTCTGTTTTATTACGTCTTATATTGATTTTTCTGTACTGCTGGTTCGTCTGGTCAGAGGAGAACTGGCCCCCCGCCTGAGCCTGGTTTCTCCCAAGGTTTTTTCTCCATTCTGTCACCGATGGAGTTTTGGTTCCTTGCCGCTGTTGCCTCTGGCTTGCTTAGTTGGGGACACTTCATTTCCAGCGTTATCGTTGACATAATTGCAAAGATATTATTTAAACTGAGCTGGATGTTGACATCACTGAATTCAATGATGAACTGTCTTTAACTGAAAAATTAGTGTTTACTATTGTCATTTTGCATTATTGACACTATTTTCCTAATTAATGCTGTTCAGTTGCTTTGTCACAATCTGTATTGTTAAAAGCGCTATATAAATAAAGGTGACTTGACTTGACTTGACTTGACTTGACTTAAGTAATGCACGAAGTATTCAAAGGTAATCAGTAGCAAAGTCAGTGAGTCCTCTACGAATGAACGAGACCGGACAGGGAGGGTGTCTGAGGTGTGTGCTTTTATGCAGGCTGGTAATGAGGTGCTTGATTGGTGACAGGTGCGGGTGCTTAGAACTCAGGTGAGAGGGATCGTTGTGATTGGGTGGTGACAGAGCCTGGCCGATCTGTTACAATTTATTTGCAATTTATTTGCATTTAACAGTACAGCTTTTCACATAGGTCTTTTTTGTAGACAATACAAAAAATAATATTCTAATATTTGTTACAATATTTAAAATGATTTTATTTAATTGCATGAAATATTAAAAACAAAAAGGTATTATTATTATTATTAGTAGTAGTTGTAGTAGTGAATTAAATACCTCATTTAATTCCAAACCATAGTTTTTAAAACCATATTTTTTAAATTAACTAATTTATTTATAATGACAATTCTTATTAATAACCAAGAAAATAAATAAATAAACAAATAAATACATTAATAATAATAATAATAATAATAATGATGCAATTAATAAATATTAATGAACAAACAACACTATGAAAATGTTCTGATAATGATAACAAAAATCAGGGTGTCCAGGAAGTAAAAGTTGAGCATTTACTTTTAATAACTTTTAATAGAAGAATGAGATATTAGGGAGAGATTTTGTTCTAGTGACTTCCATGGTTTTGGTGCCTGAAATTGTGGACAGCATGCGTAGAGGACTGTACGCTTGAATAAGCTCAGTGAGATACTGTGCTGCAAGATTATTGAGCTTCGTAGGTCAACAGAATTATTTTATACTGAATTCTAGATGAGACAAGTAGCCGTGTAGTTCACAGAAGATATGGTCAAATAATTTTACTTGCTTTCCACAACTAAATGTGTTTAGTCAACAAGGATTTGTGCTTATAGTGATCTGCATACACCTTGACCGCCCAAGAAAAACCCCAGAAAATAACAAGCACAACTGATTCTAAACCGGTTAACAAGATATGTTCCCCGGCCTATCAGCCCTTGTGTGTGTGTGTGTGTTTGTGTGTGCTATTGAGAGATGTGTTCTCTCTGCCCACTGTCTGATTGTGCAGATAGCTGTGCCATCTCGTTTATAAGCTCCGGATGAGGAGACAGGAAACACGGTCTGGCCAGGTGAGATATTCGCATTACAACTAGTCAAACTCTCTCCATGAACCAAACTCCCACATGCTGTCTGCTCCGAGTCCAGCTATCACACTTCCACCCTCTAAATCATTCTGAAAACTCTTGTGCACTTCCTCTGGGGAGCAAGACCGGGTGACTGCATACTGGGATCTCCAGGGAAGGCGAGGGGAAATGGCTTATTTTTCCCCCAAGATGAGGAGGATTGAAAACTCGTGAGTGGACACAAGGGCGTCCTGATTTAATCTTACACACACATGGCTGTTTGAAGATGGTTGGAGTGATTGTGTCACTTTTTCCCCCTTTTCGCATCATGTTTGAAACAAGTGAGCAGTGGATGAAGTGTGAAGATGCCACTCTGTTTCTCCATCCCTTCAGCTCTCTGCATATGAACCGACGTGTACATGAGACACCCTCCGGAAAGAGCAGAGAGAATCAGGGGCTACAAGGTCAGGTTTCCATGGCGACGGGAGCGCGAAGATGATGAGTATCCTCCTCTTCCTCCCCTCAAATGCCAAACCTGTCTGTCCTCATTAACCTCAGAGCTCTTTCGTTCTCGCTCTCTCACTTCCTTAGGCATATAGACACCCCTGTCATGTCAGCACTAAAATATATGTGGTTGACTTCTGTTGATCTCAGCTATAATGTCCTCTGCATATAAACATATGGTAAAGAAATTGACCCGCCGATCAAAAAGTGGGGTGCCGCGGTGAATGTGTGATGACAGATTTAGAGACGGAAGAAAAAATGGGCAGTGAGGGTGGTGGAAATCTTTTATAGCACTGAGCTGCCCGAAACAAGTGCGTTACAGGAGATAACTCGTCCCCGGGCTGAGCTGTGCTCTGGATGGCTGATTTAGATTGGGATTTTTATTAATGGCCCAAGCTCCTTTGTGCTTTTAAAACCAAGGCACCCAGGATAATTTGAAGTCAGAATAACGTAAGGATTATTTCTGCTCTCTGGGGTGTAGCATTTTTTTTTTTTAAAGATTGCTGGACTGCCTCAGGTGTTAAGAGCACTGGGCTCTTTCTCCCTGCTTTCCAGATGCATTTTCTTATCCATTTGAGAATTTAAATGCAGGGCTTTACTATGTTTTTTGTTTGTTTTTGAGAGTTTGAACTTTATTTGAGTAGTATTGAAATTTCAACTGAATATATGTAGTCTTAAGGTGCAGTCCCATTTACTGTTGTTTATCAAAATTTCGCAAGTGAAATCCATTCATTTCAATAGGAATAACAATGGGGGCCTTCTCCTTGGAGGAATCTTTTCATAGTTCCTAGAACTATTGGCGGAAGTAGGCTACCCACTTTTTAGCATGTTTGCACTGCTGGAACTAGTAACGGTTTTAGTTCTAGTAACTCTTGCTGCATTCACGCCATTTCGTAATTACCGTAATTCCGAGATTACAGCAATGTTCAACTCGGTGCAGTTCACGGACTGGAGATTATCCGTTTCTATAGTGACAGTCAACAAAATGTACCCGCGACTGTGAAAGAATGTTACTGGCAGCTGTAAAACACATAACATTACATTTGTATGTTACTGCTAAGTATTGCACAACACAGAAAGCGTGTCAGGCTTGTTGTTTGTTATTATTAATGATGGCGATAAATGTGTTATTGCTAACCTAAACACACAACAACAAAATGATAACAGTATGAACACTTACATAATATGTTTTTATATTGTAGTATCTATGAATCCCTTATTTAGAGCAGTAATAGCTTTCTTTGAAAGCACCGCCATTTTTCTATGGTTCCGCGTGAGGTGCAACGGTCACATGGTACAAGCCGTAGCTCTCAGAAAACTCCCAGTTCACAAGTTGTAATTATGAGTTCTACGTGGACGTGAACGCTTTTTACAAGTTGGTATCTCGTGATTTCTGCAATTACGATATGGCGTGAACGCACCTTCTGTTTGGGGGAACTAAATTATCTCCTACTTCAGAGTAGGGTCAAAAATAGTTGTATAGGAACTACCAGTGACGTAAGTGTATGCTGATTGGCCAAACACATACGAAACACTGGCTACCCGGCATTTTTAAAAAGCCGTGTAAAAATATTTACTCTACGAACATGGCTAACAGGGATATCAGCATTTACCTGTTGTCTGCAGTGTTGTGTTCTTTTCTCAGCCTCGATGATATGTAACACTGCAAGTTGTCATAGAAGATTTAGTCAGATTTTCATGCTCTTTCAATCGTGTAAATTGTGCGTTTACATTCCATCTCTGTTATCATGAAACCCACAACACAACAACAACAACAGCTTCGATCATGGCGTCCTCCATTCATTGGTTGTTGACGTTTGTAAATGTCGCGCATAAAGACGTGGCTGTCGGCCGCTTCAGAGTTCCTGCTGCTGGTGTGAATGCAACCAGAAAACGGCCCGAGGGAGAAATTGGTTCTTTAGGAATGACCTGCTGACTAGTTCCTAGAGCTAAGTTCTTGGAACTACACGGTGTGAAAGCCCCTTATGAATGAAAGATTTCCCAAAGGAGATTTTGCAACACATTCAAGTTGGTCACATGAATTTTCCACACTGACCAAGAGAAAGCTGCTTAGTTTCATTGGTTTCATCATAAGTGCAACACTGTACCAGGTGAGCTACCAAGAAAATTTACTGTAAGAAAATCCATTCATATTAAACCGATAATGTGATCCAAACTAAATGTATTAGTTTAGAATCATTCATATGGTTAAAGGTGTTTAGAGGTCATAACACAGTATTGTGAATCATGCAAAAAGTATTTATTAACTGATAATCTACTCCTGTAATCATAATTTGTGTGGAAAGAAATACAAATATTTGGGGATTTACTGCCACTGGTGTTCATTTAAACTGGAAACTGCAGTAAATTGTTTATATAGGTGCGTTTTGCAAAAATGTAGGTATATGTATGTTTTCCAATGAGGCTATATTGGCATTTGTGGCATTAGATAAAAAAAAAAAAAGATCAGAAAAACTTCAAGATGAAAAGTTCAACTCCCGCTATTTAAATGATCATTTTTATGTTGGTTTGAATGTTTTAGGTTTTATGGCACTACGTTGTTATGGCAATGAAGATGGGGACTTGCATATAACTGTTCACAGAAAAGGTTACCGAGCAAAACAGTAAATATTTTAACATTTACAGATCGGTAAACATTGACTGACATTTCCTTGAGTGAGAAGCGTGTGTGTAACTTTCATAATGCTGATATTTCTGATGGGCAACAGATTGTCTGACTCCATGAACAGTTCCCTTCATCAGATAATGCCTCTGATTGAATACCTGCAGTGAGATCAGTCTGAGAGAAAGAGAGTCAAGACCAAAACATGAAACCGAGAACTAAGGACCCTGCTGTTAGAGAAAAAGAGGTATAAATCATGCCCGGAGAGATGGGGAAAGGGTAAATGGATGGTGGGAGGTGCAAATAGAAACATAGTATGTTACAAATTCATTAGTGTTGACAATTAAATGTGTCATCTCTGTTTTACACCTGCATTACATTGTTCTTTTGTAAAGGGAAGGTGTGACAGATGTGATGCTGACACTAGGTGCTGATAAAGATCCAGTACCTGGCCTATATTCTACAGTGTATTACCCAACATCCATTGCACCACACAGCCCACATTAGCCCGTATCCAGGGCTCACCAAACAGTGGCCTACACTACTCACTGATTAGACTGCTTGTTCTTTGCTGCTGTTTCACACTAATAATAGACTGGTCCTGAAAAATTTATAAGGCTGTCTCTCCCACTTTCTCAATCGCACACATACACACACACACTCAGACACACACTCTTGTTGTCTACGCTTCAGTGGGGCATGAAATAAGTGACTAAGCACTGACCTATGCGATTATAGGAGAGAGAGAGGGGTTGGGGGTATATCCTATTTTTAAAATGATTGATTTGGACGGGCCCATTTTTCTTTCACAGAGATTAATTTGCCTCCGGGTCCTACTGCTGCAGGCCACCACAGCTACAAAGCACACCGTAAACTCAGGTGTGGGGTTAAAGTGCAATCCGAGGGGCAAATTCAGTAAAATGTGGAAAAAAAACACCCCTGCATCTTATTCAGAATATGACCTAACCAGCTAAAAATGCAAATAGTCTTATTTAATGACCTACCATTCAAGTGCAAATTGTTTATGTATGCAATTTATTATAGATTCTGTTCTGTTTTGAACAGAATTTCAGTTCTGTTTGATTGTTGCAATTAATGTTTTCTTGATAATTTTCCTGATATCATTAGTTACGCATACATTTTTGTATGTTTGGATATACGCAATGTCCTATCGTTATTGACACCATCTAAAATGTAAAAGTACTTTCATATGCACAACTGTAGAAATGTAGGCTTTTTTTTTTTTTTAGATTTTATGTTTACATTATAAATATATTTGAATTCTTATATTTTACTATTAGCCTATATAGGTATTTTTGAATCCCTAACCTAAGATATTCAGTACCCTAAACCAAACCACTTACAATTTTTTTAAAAATACAATATACTATTATACAATATCAGAAAAAAAGGTACAAAAGCTGTTACTGGGGTGGTATGTTTTCAAAAGGAACTAATTTGGACATTATTTACCCTAAAAGATACATAATCGTACTTTAAAGGTACTAATTAATACAAAAAGAGTACATATTAGAACATAAATAGTACAAATTAGTACCTTTTGAAAAGGTACTGCCAGTGACAGCTTTTGTAACTTTTTTTCTGAGAATGTAAAATGGATTCTGATATGACAGGAAAAAATTGGATTACATTTGTGAATATTTTATGATGTATATTGCATTTTCAGCTGTCACATATATATTGTCAGCCAGCGTGAACCAGAGACAAGAATTAAACTGTTAAATTGTGAATGTGGTAAATGTGATGACACAATAATATATAATTATTTTCAATAATAAAGTAAACTCAACCTTATTAGTTCAATTAATTCAATATGCTATGAACCTAAAAGGGTTTTTAAACAGATCATTCATAAAATGCGTAAGTTTTAGTTGCTGTTCTCAAAACATGTTTTAGCGTCTATATAAATATATAAAAATGTACTGTATGTGTGCTTGAATCACATTTACATACAAATTCCTATGAATGATGTCAAGGTATTATGAGTATTGTTGTGTCAAATCTGGTGCTAGTATGTTTTTTCTAACTGCTTTAATGAAGTCCGGTTGACCCAGGAGTGTAATGACTTTCTCAGTTATGCAGCATCAGGGCTTGTTTGGTCTCTGTCTTACTAGTGATTTGTTTGAAAACCCCGATTATCCCCGGTCTATTCCGGTCACACAACTGCTCAACTGACCCCTCGACAAAGCAAATACATTGTTAACCTGATGGAGGGAGAGAGCTTTTGAGAAGTCTTTGGAAAAGTCTCATGATGGATTATTTTCCCATTTTAACATAATACAGAGTCAAATCAATCTGCAGAAATTTGCAGGCAGCCGAAATAAGCTTTTAAAGAGCTTTGTGTGTAATCAGCACAAGAAGGGATTCAAGTCCCCAAGCAGAGAAAGAGAGTGTGAGAGAGGGAATAAGAGAGAAGAAATCGGAAAACCCTGCTGGATTTTCATCTAGAACAGATGTATTTAGGTGGTTCCTGGGTGTAAAGTGTGTGTAAAATGAAATGATATGATTGTGTTGTCACTCTCCCTCGCTGTGGAGTAAAGGTTGCTGTTGTGTTTCCCTGTGGGCACTGTTCATGTGTGTGTTGGGTTTACAGCTGTAATTGTGTGTGTGTAATTGACTTTATTTATATATTTGTATATAACCTTTAGTATGGTAGCCTTGGGCAGCTCAAAAGCACTTGTAAAACAAACAAAATAATTAGCCCACAATATGACATTATTATCCTACAGCACTACAGCATCAACAGAAGTGATATTTAAATGCTACATTTCAAGTTGCTCAAAACAGAAAAAACAACACTGAGCTGGTTAGGTTTTCACTGGGAAAATTAATATAGAGAGCTGTCAAATGCGGGTTTGCTCTAAATGTTTTTAGAGTTAGAATTTCAATTTACCTTTATATTTTTGGCTTCAAGGGGTATAAAAGCCTCAAAATATACACACTTTTAATTACATTACCATAACATTTGTTTTTATTGAGCAACGCATTTTTTTAGAGTCGACAAAATTCAGTTATGATTTCCATATTTACTTGGTAGCAAGTTTTTCCCTACAGTGGCAATGATTAATACCCACTTAAAAACTAATACCATACTTTACCATAAAACCATACTTTAAAATAAATTCTTTAAATTATATATATATTTTTTAAAGAAATATAACACAAATACACCTATATAAAACAATAAACAGTATAATATTAAAACATTTGGGGTCAGTAAGTCTCTTAGCCCACTAGAAGGCAATAATATTGTGAAATGTTTTTACATTTTAAAATAACTTTTCGATTTTATTATAAAATTATTCTTGTGATGGAAAAGCTGAATCTTCAGCAGTGACATGATCCTTCAGAAATCATATATGTTGATTTGGTGCTTAAGTAATATGTCTTATTATTATCAATATTCAAGACAGTTATTTTTGTGGAAACTGCGATACATTTTACTCAGGGGATTCTGATGAATAAAAGTTCAAAAGTATTTATATGAAATAAAACTGTTTGGTAACATTATAAATGTCTTTGCTGTCAATTTCACACATCCTTATTGAATAAATGTATTCATTTCTTTTGAAAAAGAAAAAAGTCTTACTAACTCCAAACTACAGTCTAATAGTTGTCTAGCATTTAGACAACTATTTAGACATTTTCTGTTTGTAAAAGGTTCATATATCCACCAAAAACACCCCAGGAAAAGTCATTAAAAAATTATTCAGATATGTAATGTTACTTCTGAGAAAAGCTCTAGCATCATTTGTTTCACATGCCACTTGGATTGATATTTTGTCATCTAATGCATTGACTTTCAGGTTTTTTTAAAATAAGTATTCATGCATGCACATGCACAAACAATCGTGCACACTATAGACTTTACTGACCCTGGTTTCTTCACATATCCCGTTTTTGCACCGCTGCATCCATGATGCTGCTCGCAAATGTCAGGGGAAACTTTTAAGTTTCCATGCTTATAGCACAAATAAATTGTGACCGATTCTGTAAAGCAGCCGGTGACAATTTTATGAGCGAGGATTCAGTACACTGGCCTATAATTCAGAGAATGGCAGTGACTTTTGTCTCAGGCTTATTAAAGACCATATTTCAGCCACATCATAAACAGAACAATCACCTTTACTGGTGGCTTAAGGGGGCCGGGGTGCATGGTGTCCAACAGCTATGACTGATTGGCTGGACATATGGTATGTAAATCTGCATTGATGATCTCAGATAAAACTGTCCGCCAAACTGCTGCCGGTTCTTTGAGATGTTATGGGCTTGATTTCATGCAATAGATTCTTTCGAACAATAAAATAATATAACTGGAGTACACATACTTTTTTACACACTGCAGGAATTCATCCTTATATTTGGCATGCTTTTAGTTGATGGAGCAAATCTCAATTAAATCAAGACCAATAATGAATCAATAATAAAATATTCTTGTTTAAAAGCAGATGAGGTGGATTGACTGAATAGAGTCCTTATGATCAATACTGTAGTGTTGTTTTCCAATCATTTTGTTTCATGAGTGACTGAATCGAGCTCCAGAATGAGATTCACTGATGTTGCTGTGCAATTTCATAAATGTATTCAGTCCATTTTGAAATGCCTATAGATTTTCATCCAAAATGTATTGACTGTATTCACACACACACACACACACACACACACTCCAATGGTTATGATAAAAGAACTTCATAAGACAAAATGCCAGAGTCATATTGATATCTGTGCTCATCTTTACTCATTACTTGGGATACATTCAGAGTGACTTAGAAGGGAATATTTGAAAAAAGTACATAAGTCAGTGTGTAAGCATAAATATTTTACTACAAACATAATTAAAAGAGGCATTACGAATTCAGAAGCGGAGTATCATCAGGTATTCCACCAAAATGCTGAATTAAACACTGATGGTGTTTAATTTTTCAAGAGGCTGCCAGAGGACTCTGAAGATTCTGCGTGATGGGGAGTCTGTTTGCTTTCTGGTTCACTCCTAATTTTTGCAAACATCATTTGTCATGTGACACTATAGTTCTCCGCCACTATACTTTTTATTTGCGCCCTGATTTGAAATATGACGTGCACAGGAACAGAAAAGTCAAGTTGTTTGCTCATAAAAAATGAATGAGATGTGAGATCCACATATCTTTATTAATCTCATGAATTAGTCAGCGTGACGGTAATTAAACCACCTCAGCTTCTCATTTATAATCATTAACTGCGGAGGAGGTGGAGAGATTTATGTGTAGGGTTATATGACTACTCCATGTGTGTATCTCATGGTGTGATTTATACATTCTTTTGTTTGTCTTTTCCTTCATCTTATTGATAATGCCTAATGTAACATTACATAAACACTCAGGCAGGCAGAGAACTAGTTCTTGCTGACTACTGAATCATTAAATGCTGCGAGTGAACATGTGGTTTGGGGAAGACGTCTGTCTGTGTGTGTTAACATGACTGAGTTTCTGTAATCTGACCGATTACAGCCGGTTGACACTAATGTTCTCTCTAAGGGAGAATCTCATACCTCTCATTCGTTCCTGTCATCTTTTCTCTCTCTCCTTTTCTCTCTCTGTTTCTTCTGCTCCTTGGTATTTACATTTAACTGATGTAATGTCTGAATGTCTATACATGCATTACATGATGTCTCTTCCGAATAGTGTATTAATGACTTCACTGTAGTTTTGTCTGTCTGTCTGTCTGTCCGTTCATCCATCCATCCACAGCCAGGTCCAGAAATATTCAGTTTTTGTGCTTTTGCATTATACACCACTACAATGGATTTGAAATAAAACAAGAGGTGATTGAAGTGCAGACTTTATTTTAGCTTTATTATAAGAGGTTCCACAAAAATATGACATTTAGCATTATGGAGTTACAGCCATTTTAAGCGAAGTACCTCCATTTTCAGGGACTCAATAGTATTTGGACAAAGTGACAAAATAATTGCAAAAATAATTGTAAATATAAGCACAATTTTAATACTTGGATGAAAAACCTTTGCAGTCAATGACTGCCTGTAGTCTGGAGCCCATGGACATCACCAAATTCCGAGTTTCCTCCCTGGAGATGCTTTGCCAGGTCTTCACTGCAGCCATGTTGAGTTGCTGCTTGTTTGTTGGTCTTTCTGCCTTCAGTCTTGTCTTCAGTAACTGGAAAGTACGCTCCGTTATTGGATTGGGATCAGGCGACTGACTTGGCCATTGAAGAATATTCCATTTTTTTGCCTTCAAAAAGTCTTGAGTTGCTTTCGCCATATGGTTGGGGTCATTATCCATCTGTGAAGCTGCGCCCTATCAGTTTTGTAGCATTTGGCTGAATGTGAGCAGAGATTATAGCCTTAAAGACCTCAGAATTCATCCTGCTACTTCTGTCAGCAGTTACAGCATCAGTAAACACCAGTGAGCCCATTCCATTGCAGCCATACATGCCCATGCCATAACACTGCTGCCACTATGTTTGGCACTTGATGTGGTGTGCTTTGGATCGTGAGCTGTTCCTTTCTTTTTCCATACTGTTCTCTTCTAATCAGTTTGGTACAAGTTAATCTTGATTTTACCAGTCCAAAGAATCTTATTCCAGAACATGGGAGGCTTTTTTAGATGTTTTCTGGCAGTCTAATCTTACTTTCCTGTTCTTGAATGTTACCAGTGGTTTGCACCTTGTTGTAAACCCTGTGTATTTACATTTATGAATGCGTCTCTTGATTGTAGATTTTGACAATGATGTGCCTACCTCCTCCAGAGTATTCTTGATCTCTGTTGATGTTATGAAGGGGTTTTTCTTCACCAAGTAAAGGATTCTGCGATCATCCACTTTAGTTGTCTTCCGTGGTCTTCCAGGCCTTTTGATGTTGTTGAGCTCACCAGTGCTTTCTTTCTTCTTAAGAATGTAGCCAACCTTTGATCTGGCCACACCTGAGGTTTTTGCTATCTCTCTTATAGATTTATGTTGTTATTTCAGCTTAGTGATGGCCTCCTTCACTTTCATCGAGATCTCCTTGGACTTCATATTGGTAGCACCAGTCAAACAGCTTCCAAAAGGCAATTTGATACCAATTTGATAGGCAATTAACCTCTTTATAGTCAACTGTCCAAATACTATTGAGCCCCTGAAAATCTTTTTGTCCTCTCATATATATATATATATATATATATATATTTATATATATATGTGTGTGACCCTGGACCACAAAACCAGTCTTAAGTCGCTGGGGAATATTTTTAGCAATAGCCAAAAAAACATTGTATGTGTCAAAATTATCGATTTTTCTTTTATGCCAAAAATCATTAGGATATTAATTAAAGATCACGTTCCATGAAGATATTTTGTAAATTTCCTAATGTAAATATATAAAAACTTAATTTTTGTTTAGTAATATGCATTGCTAAGAACTTAATTTGGACAACTTTAAAGACGATTTTCTCAGTATTTAGATATTTTTGCACCCTCAGATTCCAGATATTCAAATAGTTGTATCTCGGCCAAATATTGTCTTATCCTAACAAAACATACATCAATGGAAAGCTTATTTATTTTGAGAAATTGACCCTTATGACTGGTTTTGTGGTCCAGGGTCACACACACACACGCACATATATACATATTAGGGCTGTCAACGTTAACGCTTTAACGCATGCGATTCATTTTATAATCCTTAACGCGTTAAAATATTTTTAACGCATAACGCAAAATTACTGAAGCACAATTTATATTCTAACCTTTTAGCCCAATTTTGCTACTCTGCTTGCTATCAGATAATTTTAAGCTGCTAAACTCTGGGAAAGTTTTCAGTCCAATGATCCAGTAAGCGAATGCATTCAAACAATCTGTCCTAAACATAATATAAAGGAAACAGGCTGATTACATCAGAGATTGCAGAGAGAACAGAGGGTCGCGTTGTGTTTTCAGTGAATTATTCATTCCAGTGTGTTTCGCTTTAATATTTTGCGTCATATTCTGTGATTGTCTCTGAAGAGCTCGAGCCCCCACATGTCACACGTGCTGTTTGAAGTACAGACTGAATGGATTGTCAACACAACACATGCAAACTATGTTTTCTCGACTGGATAACCAGTCTCGCTAGTAAAGATTTGATGGATGAAGACTATGTCACGGCATGCCAGGAGGAAACAGGGTAAGTTCCATGTGCAGTTTATTAGAAGTAAAACAGGACAAAACAGAACAAAACGTTGCAAAATGTAATCCAAAAACCTGACACCGACAACACCAACCAAGAAGACAATATAATCCAGACGCAATGACAGACAGAGTGAGCATGGTATATATAGCTGGGATAATGAGTAAATGATAACAGGTGCTACTGATCAGAACAGAATTAATAAGCAGGGGACTATGGGAAATGGAGTTTAACACATACAACATAGAACAGACAGAGCGCCCTCAAGTGGCCAGTCCAGGGCACCACAACCAACACTGTGACATTACCCCCCCTCTACGGAGCGGATACCAGACGCTCCAAGAGACACACAAAAGTTCAGGAGGGAGGTGGAATAGAGGCGGACCAGGGGGAGGGATGGCGGGCCAGGACAAAACAACGGAAGGACCCGGGACAGAGATAGACCAAGGCATGAGCACAGAACCGGCAGGGTGAAAGGCCAAGGCGGGACCGGCAGGATGGACCAGCAAGACCCCAACCACACAGGACTCCCAGCAGATGGCCAGGATGGAGCCGGAGGAATGAGCCAATGAGGCTCCTGCCACCCCAGAACCCAGGCGGGCAACCGGGACAGAGCCAGAATCCTGTCAGGCAACATTGGTGGGACCGAAATCCCTCTCAGCAACTCAGGAGTACCTGGAAACAAGAGCAGAGAGAATTTAGTCTTAGCGGACTCTGCGGGCTCCCGGAACGGAGCGGGCTCTGGAGTGGACTCTGTGAACTCCGGGACTGGACTGGGCTCTGTGAGC
>NW_015506018.1:36637-40359 GCF_001515645.1 Sinocyclocheilus grahami
CCGGGACTGGAGCGGGCTGTGGAGTGTGTCCTCCTGTCCTCCTTCTCACCCTCCGCCGCTTAGTGGGAGTCTGAAAGACAGAGGTGGTGAACTCCGGGGCTGGAGCGGGCTCCGTGAACTCCGGGGCTGGAGCGGGCTCCGTGAACTCCGGGGCTGGAGCGGGCTCCGTGAACTCCGGGGCTGGAGCGGGCTCCGTGAACTCCGGGACTGGAGCGGGCTCCGTGAACTCCGGGGCTGGAGCGGGTTCCTGCATCTCCCGGGGAACTGCCAGAGACTCACCAAGTTGCGGTAACCAAGGTAATCAATGAGGCCCCAAAAGTCAAGCATTTTAAGCCCATCCATCTCCCGAGTAGGCACGGGATTGTCTAAACTACCATTAAAGATTTTCTTCAAATCTGTGTCATGAAGTCCCATCCCTACCGCAAGGTTCCAAAAGGACTGAGCGAAATCTCCAAAGTCCATCCCCCGTTGGCGAAGATCCGCCAACATCCGGAGCCGAGCCCTGCGCTCCTTCGAAGGAGGAGGAACAATCATCGTCCATGATCCAAAAAAAAGGTAACAAAAACAAACTGCTGGAACTAGTAATGGCGTCTGGATTCTGTCACGGCATGCCAGGAGGAAACAGGGTAAGTTCCATGTGCAGTTTATTAGAAGTAAAACAGGACAAAACAGAACAAAACGTTGCAAAATGTAATCCAAAAACCTGACACCGACAACACCAACCAAGAAGACAATATAATCCAGACGCAATGACAGACAGAGTGAGCATGGTATATATAGCTGGGATAATGAGTAAATGATAACAGGTGCTACTGATCAGAACAGAATTAATAAGCAGGGGACTATGGGAAATGGAGTTTAACACATACAACATAGAACAGACAGAGCGCCCTCAAGTGGCCAGTCCAGGGCACCACAACCAACACTGTGACAGACTACAATCATAGTAAAGACGATTCTGGTGGCGTACAGGAGTTGTACAGTAAGCACGCGTGAGTCCGTTATATTAATGCGTGTATGAGTGCTCTTGATGCACTGATCACACATTGTATTTATGCACAGGCACAGACATTTCCGTACATTCAAGTTGACTTCCACACACATTCATGACAATGTTTTGATTTGTCATGTTTATGTTGCTGTGTTTAGTTATACTGAATGGATCCGTGTACAGTAGTAGATACAGTATATGCAGTCAGCAGGCGGTTGGTTTAGGTTTTTTTTGGCCTCTCCATGTGGTCCTGTTAGGAATTGCAACTTGACTTCTCTAAAATGTAAAAAAGCTATTTGCTGTTGCACTGTACACATACTATACAATCAGATTTTTTTTTTTTTAGCATTTTTATTTCTTTCATATTTGCTTATATGGACTCCATATCATTTGGTTCTTTGGTGTCCTTTTGGAGTCCTTTTTTGGAAAAACATCTAAATTAATCTTGAAAAAAAACTTGAGAAAATACAGATTTTTGAGAATCACTCTTCAATCTTTTGGTTTACTTTGCTGGATATAGCAAATGATGACAAAATAAACATTTGAAACAAGGTATATGGTCTATGCTTAATTTCATGAAGTGTGATTAATCAGTCTGTACTTCAAACAGTGCGTGACGTGTGAGGGCTCGCGCTCTTCAAAGACAATCACAGAATTAACGATTAATCACAGAAAAAGGGTGTGATTAATTAGATAAAAAATTTGTATCTATTGACAGCCCTAATATATATATATATATATATATATATATATATTAAAAAAAATAATAATAATACACACAGTTAGTATATGATCCCGGATCACCTTTGTCAATAATCAGAAACTTTACTAGACATATATTCACGCATAATCATAAAGTTCTACACATCCACCATCCACCAGTTTTAATAAATATCTTAGCTCTTGGCTAGTTTGATAACAGTGTTGTACTTTCAGCTCTGTTAAACACATTTTATCACGTTTAAATCCATTCCGCAGACTTCTGCAGATTTTTCTCCAAAATTAGCACAGAAAATACAAAAAAAGTCAGCAGATTCCGTCTGGGCCTAGTCATGTGTTATCTCTGCCTGGGGCACCGCGTGGACCAGGACTTCCACCGCCACCCCTTCAAAATAAAAAAGGTGCATGACATCCTGATCTTGTAGTATTTGTGTGAACTGAGTTCCTCTTTTGTGTGCAAGACATTTAAAAATCTGTCTCTGACCTGATCTCTGTCAGAAAGAAACTGAAGAGAGAGATTTGATTTTTGTTGGCATTTTTCTCTTGCTTTCACTTTTCTCTCTTATCCATTTCATCTCTCCTGCCCTTCCTCCCTCTCTTTTAATCTTTGTTCTGCCTTTCTCTGCAGTGTGGGCTGAGATAATGAATACACAGAGATGTAGGGACCCGCTTTGTGTTTGTGATTGCGTTCTGTTTGTCCCTTTCTGATCATAATGGAGGAGACATTCGCACAGGTGTGGGTATGTGTGTTTAATTCTCTCACCACACTGACAGCTGGAGAGCAGAACAGCAGAGAATCCAAACTTGGATAACTCCCGCTCAGGGCAGTATGATTTGTACAATCACCGCGGTAATAACATCTCAACAGAGTGAACAGTGAACATATGTCTGCTTTATTTTTTTCAGTCACATACCTTAGAGGAGCTGACCGTGCTGGTCGCTGAGGAAATACATCAACTTCGCACTGTGGATCGCTGGATCGGCTTTCACCGTGGACGAAGCAGAGTCCAGCCCGGGGTCGTCACATGTGGTTACCGCAAGCCCGCTGGCCGCTTCTTTGTCGAATCCACCGGCTGCGCCGTTCTCAAGCTCACCGGCCTCCTCTCACTCAGCCCGCCGGCCGTTCCTCACTCTAGCCGCCGGCCTCCGCTCACTCTAGGCCGCCGCCGCGTGTGACGCTGTGTTTCATTGTGAAAGCGAAACTACTTTGTTTGGTCTTCCAAAAGAGGACGATATCCGCTTTGTCATGCCTAGTGCTGACCGTGCTGGTCGCTGAGGAAATACATCAACTTCGCACTGTGGATCGCTGGATCGGCTTTCACCGTGGACGAAGCAGAGTCCAGCCCGGGGTCGTCACATGTGGTTACCGCAAGCCCGCTGGGCGCTTCTTTGTCGAATCCACCGGCTGCGCCGTTCTCAAGCTCACCGGCCTCCTCTCACTCAGCCCGCCGGCCGTTCCTCACTCTAGCCGCCGGCCTCCGCTCACTCTAGGCCGCCGCCGCGTGTGACGCTGTGTTTCATTGTGAAAGCGAAACTACTTTGTTTGGCCTTCCAAAAGAGGACACGACTAGAAATCAGTGGTTAAAGGGGTCGTATGATGCGATTTCAATTTTTCCTTTCACTTTGGAGTGTTAGAAGTTGTTCGTGCATAAAGAAGATCTGTAAAGTTGCAAAGACTAAAGTCTCAAATCCAAAGAGATATTCTTTATAAAAGTTAAGAGTCAACCACGCCTACCTAAAACGGCTCGTTCTAACACGCCCCCACATGTCTACGTCACGATGTGGGAAGATTTGCATAACGCCACCCAAATGTTCACGCAAAGAAAGAAGGCGTAACTTTTATTCTCGCTGTAGTATTGTTGCCGCCATGCCGTGGAAACACTGTGATTCGTTGTGATAGCGAAACTACTTTGTTTGGCCTTCCAAAAGAGGGCGATATCCGCTTCGTCATGCCTAGAGCTGATCTGTGCTGGTCGCTGAGGAAATACATCAACTTTGTGCTGTGGATCGC
>NW_015506018.1:42246-57276 GCF_001515645.1 Sinocyclocheilus grahami
GGGCCCAGCCCGGGGTCATCACATGTGGTTGCCGCAAGCTCGCCGGACGTTCCTTCGTCGAATCCGCTGGCCGCGCCGTTCTCAAGCTCACCGGCCTCCTCTCACTCAGCCCGCTGGCCGTTCCTCACTCTAGCCGCCGGCCTCCGCTCACTCTAGGCTGCCGCCGCGTGTGACTCTGTGTTTCGTTGTGAAAGCGAAACTACTTTGTTTGGCCTTCCAAAAGAGGACACGGCTAGAAATCAGTGGTTAAGTTGTATTTACAACACTTCAACCCAAATATTCAGATGTGTGCAGCACATTTTATAGAGGACTGTTTCCTAATCCTGGTAGAATAGACTACAATGCCGGCTGTTCTGACTCACAGACTGTAAGTAAGTTTTTTATATTTAAAGAATTTGCCACTGATATTCAAACGCGAGTTTTGGGCAGTGTAGAGCAGAGCATGTGAGCGGAGCGGAGTGGTAATATTTCCTTAAGAGCGCAGAGCGCCTTTCTGAATGTTTTGGAGTTCTTCTCCACGAAGTGTGTGTTTATATTGAAATTAGCTGGGATGTGATGGACTTAATATAGACACATTTAAATTCATTGAATTCATGTTTATGCGTGTATGATGTGTCTTTTTGTGTGTGTGTGTTTGATAAAGAGTTTTAATAAAACATTTATATTTTATTTACATTTATCTTTATTTTTGCAGCTGCCATGCTCTCAATTATAGACCATTCTATTGAATGAAAAGAGCTATACATTTATCACGTTGACACATAAACAAAGAGCAAACCCTTTTTTTATTCTTTTTTTTCTTTCTGACAATTTCAACTTAAAATTGGTTGTTTGTATAGAGACTCCTAATAAATCTCTCTCAAGTAAATACATGTGAATATTTATACAGCCAGTGTAGCTTTTTTACTTTTTTTTTTTTGTTTCTTATGACATTCAGCTACTTTCAAATTCTTTGACCTGCAGATTTATGCAGATTAACTGGATTTGCACATTTATTGCCCAATGGAATTATATAAAATATGATATATTGTATACATATATAAAATATATATTATATAAAACGTAAAACATTTTATAGAATCATTATATGAAAATTATAATATAAATATAATATAAACAGTATTGCTCATATAATAATTAAGTACACATTCTCACTGATTTATTTAACATTGCCATTGTAGATTATTAGATTATCCAGTGCATGCAGGGTTCCCATGCACTGTCCTCTTATTATTATTCCTCCTCACTTTAAACAGCTTTAACTTTTTATCCCTATGGTAAAAACTCAGCAAACTTTGCATGCATGAAGGATATGTGGCTAATTGCATTTTATGTCATTCTGGTATGGATGGGATGTATGGTTGCCTAGCAACTGACAGAACGTCAGGCCCTCTACCCTGTTTGAGCTCGAGACTTAAATTTTCACATGAGAGTTCCTCAACTCATGGGGAACAAATTTGCCTCAAGGACCCATAAGTTACACCGTGAAAAAAGCTTTAGTATTTTTCAGTAAAAGCTTTACAAATCTTCCTCTTACGAACATGAAAACTGACATAGATTTCTTGAGTTTTATGAGTGTAGAAATGACAATGTAAGACCATCAGTGCAACTCCATGCAGTAGACTCTAGTGGTAAAGGGATATTCTGGGTTCAATCCACATTAAACTCAGTCAACACTTGTGGCATAAAGAAAAAAACAAAACAGGAATTGCGGTTACAGTGAGGCACTTACAATAAATGGGGCCAGTTTTCAGAGGATTTAGAAGTGGACTGTGAAGCTTATCATTTTATCATCACAACACAACGAAGGGAAACAAGCCGCAACACAACAAAATTAACACAACACAATGGAAAGAAGTCACAGCACAACGGAAACAAGCCACAACACAACTAAATTAGCACAACACAATGAAATTAGTCCTATGCATTGTGTTGTGCACTACTGTTCCACCGTAGACCTTGGACCCTAAATGGGGGTCCAGGTCATGCCCCACCATGTAAGTAACCTTTGTAAATTTTTAAAGTTTAAATGCATAAATCTGGTGCACGTTGAGAGCAGAATTAAGAGATTCAACCCTGTTTTAGTGCCTAAATTGAACAAATTAAAAAAATTGAAAAAATAAACTTTAAAGTGGCCTCAAACCTCTTTATTGTGTCTCAGTTCATATTACATTCACACTGGTATTTATAGGAAGCCAAACAATTTGAACATGACAACAACATTAACAATGTTATTATCATCTGTGTTCTGTGTAACAAATGTAACAAATGTAACAAATTTTACAAACATCACATTACAAATCTAGTGAAGCATTGTGAACTTCTGTCCGAAAATTCTAAACTTCTAAAAAGTTTGTGAAATTCTAAAACTAAAAGCAGGGGCAGGTTATGTTCCCAAATGCTCACTAAACTCACAACACAAGCAGAGATGGAGTTTATTCACTTATTGTGATTCGAGTCACTCCGAGACACTTAAAACGTGTAAAAGAACATAGTGCTACGCATCACTCTAAAACAAATCACAACTGTACTTACTTAATTAAATCCCAGGCTTTTTTGCACTACACTCTAAAGAGAAAGTGTGCTAAATAGCACTAAAAGTGGTTCACTGACTTGTAATCATAGGGGAACCACTGCTATCTGCAGCACCTATCTTTAAAAGTGCTATACAGCACCTTTGTAAAATGGTGCTATGTAGAACCATAAGAGGAACCACATTCTCCTCCTTAGATTTTAGATGTGTTACTCTGCTCATATGTTTGCTATGAATGGGAATTTACTACAATGGCAAAAGCTGTTTGTGCCGGGGGCCGTGAAATATTTCCTTATGGGGGGTTTGGGGGCAAAAAGGTTGAGAACCATGTTATCTTCAGGAAATACACTGTATTTGAATGTTATTTTTTAACCCTTTCCCCAAGAGAGTTAGAGAACCTTCAAAGAAATAAACAGGGGCTTAATGGGTTCTTTGTATGGCAGTGCTGTATAGTACCCCAAAGAACTGCTGGAGAACCCATTTGTGTTTGTGTGTGTGTGTGTGTGTGTACTGCAAGTCATATTGTGATTTTAGTTTGATTGACTGATGCTTTGCCAAAGCAATGGCGTACAACACAGCACTGGAGATTTATGTTGTATTCATATTTTGATTCATTATGAAACAGTGGTGGAACAGATTAGATGTAATTAATGGGAAACACTGAGAATCTACAATAATATTAGAATAGAAGAAAAATATTAAAGGGGACATATGATGCAATTTAAAATTTTAATTTCTCTTTGGAGTGTTACAAGCTGTTCGTGCATAGATAAGATCCCTAAAGTTGCAAAGACTAAAGTCTCAAACCCAAAGAGATATTCTTTATAAAAGTTAAGACTTGTCTACGCCCTCCTAAAGCGCCTCGTTTAAACACGCCCCCACATTTCTACGTCACTGTGTGGGAAGATTTGCATAACACCGCCCAAATGTTCACGCAAACAAAGAAGGCGTAACTTTTATTCTCGCTGTAGTATTGTTGCCGCCTCCGCCATGTTGTGGAGATGCTGTGTGTTTCGTTGTGAAAGCGAAACTACTTTGTTTGGCCTTCCAAAAGAGGGTGATATCCGCTTTGTTATGCCTAGAGCTGATCCGTGCTGGTCGCTGAGTAAATACTTCATTTTCGCGCTGTGGATCGCCGGATCGGCTTTCACCATGGACGAAGCGGAGTCCAGCCCGGGGTCATCACATGTGGTTGGCGCAAGCCCACTGGCCGCTCCTTCGTCGAATCCGCCAGACGCGCCGTTCTTAAGCCCGCCGGCCGTTCCTCACTCAAGAATGCCGTGTGTGACGCTGTGTGTTTCGTCGTGAAAGCGAAACTACTTTGTTTGGCCTTCCAAAAGAGGACACAACTAGAAATCAGATTTACAACACTGTTCCAGAACAGTTCAACCCAAATATTCAGATGTGTGCAGTGCATTTTATGCAGGACTGTTTCCTGATCCTGGAAGAGTAGCCTACAATGTGTCTGTGCACAAAGGCTGTTTCTATAAAGTGGGGCAGTTCCAGCTTTGCAAGGACTCACAGCCTGTAAGTACGTTTTTTATATTTAAAGAATTTGCCACTGATGATTCAAACGCGAGTTTTGAGCAGTGTAGAGTAACGCTTGTTGTTTGTCGATTCTCTGATCACAAATGCAGACATGGTTTTATGTTTATGCGGCGCGATACGCAACACGTAAAAATACAGTATAAGTCATAATAAGCAGTAATTATGTCCCACTGGATGCAACAAATGCCTCGTTTGCAATGGGTTTTATTGGTGTTGTCTCATCGCGCCGGGACACGGCATCACAATATGGTAAGGGGCATAACATTTCCGTCACACGCTTGAGGTATTCAGCCAATCACAACGCACTGGATAGCTGGCCAATCAGCATACACCTAGCTTTTCAGAACGATAAGCTTTGTAAAAATCGACGCGTTTCAGAAAGGCAGGGACATAGAGGAGCAACAATAATGTACATTATGTGGAAAATAATGTGTTTTTTGAACCTTAAACTGCATAAACACATTACATTACACAAAATACACAACATAATGTTCTTTTTAGCAACGTCATATGACCCCTTTAAAATTAATTCAAAAGCACAGAGACCAACGCAGCAAGTACAGCCTGTCATTGTCTATACAGCAGCTCAGCGATGTACCTCACTAGAGATGGCAGCAGTCGCACACATATTTTGCTCATGTGTTAAATATGTAAACAAATGCACATCAACACACACGCAAACAAAGCAGTCTCCTCTTCTGTTTTTAACCTGATTGTGTACGGAGCCTTTTATTGTCTTTGAGCAGAAAGAGAAAGAGAGAGCAAGAGCTTGTCTTTCAAATTAGAATAAGTGAGGGAAACAGTCCTAATTGCAGCAATGGGAACAGAAAGGAGACACCCATGAGGATACTGAGCACACAAGAGTGACAATATGATAGATAGCCTAACTCTCTTGATCTTCTCCGTCTGCCAGTCTCTTTCCTTCTTTTGTCTGACCTGTTGGCTAATACCAATGCATACTAATCTCATTAGTAATCAGAGGTATTCGCATGTAAAGTGTGATTCCATCCCACACACGTTTCACACATTTGCATAGACACTGAAACATTATATTAACATATTGCAAGCATCTAACATTACTTTAGTGATGTACAATTGTTTATAAATACTTTCAATTTAATACAATGTTGAATTTATTTAATTATTAGTTTGAATTTATTGTATTTACTCAATTTAAATACACTAAATACAAACTGTACATTTAACTGCCTATTATGTTTTTATATTGATTACGTGCTTAGGTCTAGGTTGGGAGCTCATAATACATATAATAGAAAATGCGGCTATACAGATTTATTTTTAATATAACAGATTCATAATTAATCTTTTATGCCTACAAATATTAATGAGATCAAGCTAGAGATACTTCAGGCAGGTGAAAGCAAAGCTTTTGCATAGTGTGATGTGTTGCACTTTGGCTGGTCAGCAGGATACAGTGTGTCATTGAGGCCTGGTTCTGTCTCTTTGACCCAAGGTCCGTGTTGCTCTGTGAGAACTGGATGTTTTGGACAGTTACATGTGGCTTGCGAGAGGCCGTTTCAGTGTGATTGATATGACTGTGGTGCTCGACAGATGTTACTGGAGCGCTGTGGGAGGATAAGAGGATTAAGGCAACGTCCAGAGAGCATTATGGGAGTGTTAAAAGAACGTTCTACAGTAATAAAGTTTTTTTGGTAGAGCGTTGGGAAAACGTTCTTCAGGAATATAAAAGTTTGGAGGGGATGTTCTTTGTGTTGATGGTACCATTTTGAAAATAGTATGGCAATGTTGAGACTCGAGAGAATGTTTTCAAGTATTGTGGATGTATTGGGAGTATTTTCATATTATGTACAGTTTCATACAGTTTCGATATTACACAAAAAATGAGACCTCATGTCTCATAAATGGTTGGTTCTCAGGAGAATTAGTTTGTTTAGTTTGTTTGAGAATTAATGACAGAATTTTCCTTTTTGGGTGAATTAACCCTTTAATGCTGCTGAACTCTGAGCCATGAAAGGAATAAGATGATTGCATTGCCAGAGATTATTTACTTATTATTTACTGTTATGCTGGGCACAGTTTACTTAACAGACTCCTGTGTGCATTTCATATGCATTTATTAATTGGGCACAGAGATCATAAAATATACAGCTCTTGGAACAGGGTCGTTTCAACAACGACTGCAAGCTGGCATTTGACCTGGCACTTTTCAAACGACTGTGACAACTTCCCAGCCCATATATGTATAGTTAAATAAATTATTCAGCTAAAGAAATCTCAAAGTAAATGATTTATTTGTACACTTTCTTGAAAACGTAAAAAATAAACAGTAAAGAAACTATTTATTCGTTTTATCTACTGTAAAAGACACCTTGCATTTGCCAAAGAAAATAAGGATTGGAGTGTGAAAGACTGGAGACTGTTCTATGGTCTGACAAGTCAAAATTTAACAACCTGATGTCAGGTGTGTTTGTCTGATGACTGGAGTGTTTTAATAATAATTGTATGAGTGGCCCAATTAAACGTCAGGGAAAACCTAATGGTACCAAATGAACTTTAAACCCATTGGAAACCTTTTGGAAATTTTAAAACTGAATTGTTATAAGTCATGCAGGCCTTCCAATGAATCTCAGCTTTGAAGAAGTTAAGCATGGCACATGTGTAAAGTTTAGTGAGTCAGTGCCCAGGAGAATGAGTGTAATAAAAAAATAAGAGGCAATCAACATAATATTTACTAATACATAATTACAATGTACTCAATGTATATTTCATTTTCTGAGTGTGTTTTTGTTTTATTATTTTTTAATTTTTTTGCATGGACCCATATTGCAAGATATGCTGGAGTTTTCCTTTCTTTCCAAATAATTTTGCATTTAAATACCTTAACCCAGTTTAGTGTATTCTTCTTCCCAATATAATATACTCCTTATAAGTGACATTAAAATTAAATTATATGACTATTAAATGTAATGTATTATTTTGTGTGTACAGGTTTATGTGAATAATTAAATCACATATAATAATAATAAAAATGAATTAAATCAAACGTATTGTTTTTATTTTGTTTACATAAGTATATGTTCACGATATTGGGTGTAAATTGGACCCTATTTTATTAATGCCATGTTTTTTTTGTATAAACAAATGTCTACCACCACCCCAGTTATTAAATTGAACAACTGACCATCGAAATTATACTGTATGTACCAAGTATTTAAATAGAGGGATGAAGTCATGCATGGCAAACTGTGAGACTGAATTCCACTAAATGAGTTTGATGGTGCTGACGAGACAGCGAAAGAAAGTGAGGGAGGAAGGAAGGAAGAGGAGGAGAGTGTGTGCTGTAGTTTTTTCAATAAAAATCAGACCTGAGTTCTTGACAGATTGTTTTACTTCATTAAAGACTTTGGGCTGTTTGAACGGCAGGGTGAGATCTTACCTTCTCTAATCCTATGGATCAGCTAACGTAGACACTGTTAACTCAATTATTAGCTGCAGGTTTAGTCTCTCTAAACATACAGAGAGAGAAAGAGATAAGCCATGTTAAGATAAGCCGAGATCCGTTTCGCTGCTATTTATTGTACGATTTTCCATTGTACTATTTTAATTGCTAGGAAAGCCTCACTGGAGCATGCTGGGATTAAGTATTTTGCTCAAGGGCACAATGGTGATGGAGGAAGACTGGGATTTCAACTCTCCAGTTCATGGATCACTGTAACTTTAGTTCAAACTCAATACCTCAGTGCAAGAAGACCAATTAGTCATTTACTTTCCATTATCTTTTTAAGAAAAAAAAATTCATAATAATGATCATTTTCCCATAACTCCAGTCCAAAAATAGATGGTCTTCCTCGGTTTCAGATGAGTGCTGTGGTGTTTCTGGTCCTCCCGAGCGCATGTTCAAACAGAATGGATGTCTTTAGGAGCCCAGCAGTGAGAGCCGTTCAGCGGAGCAGGAGCAGGAGGAGGCACAGCTGAAGTTAAACAGCAGGCTGGATCCGGTTTGTTCATCTGGCCTGACTGCCAATGTGGCGATTTATCCAGAACCAAGTTCTCGGCGCGTCAGATAAACTGCTCCCTCACTCATGATAATGTGTGTGTGTGTGTGTTTTCCATATGGAGAGAGCGTGGAAGAGCGAGTGAGCGGCACACAATTTGATGTTTATTACCTGGCTGAGGTGGGATATATTTTCTTGATGGAAGAAGCATTTTCTGTGGATGGAATTGACATGCTGCTTCTCTCCTCAGTGGGGGGGTGTGTGACCTCCCCCTGCGCTGGCAGACGGCCAGCCGACCCACTGCAAGGTGAATTTCATTTGTCAGAAGTGTTTACCAACATTTGACCAAGATTATTACAGCCCTGTCATCACGGAGAGGCAACAGAGTAATGAAAAGTACACAAATATAACAACCTAGGAGAGAGGAATTGAGAAAGAGAATGAGAAAACAGATCTTTTTTTTTTACTTTATTCATTTAGAATCAGTGATATTTGAGACGACTGCCCCACAATCCTTTAGCACTCTTAACACCAGTTTACACCCTTATTTAAAGGCCCATCTCCATTCTGACCTCCATAACCTTGCTGACCCTGTCAACACTGTCATTTCCAGCATGTTACATAATTCTGCTCCACCCACATCCACCGCCTGCTGTGGTGTCAAGGTTTCAAAGTGATGCTGTACTGTATGTGTGAGTCATGATGTGACCGCACAGATCACATTTTAACAAGTGACTTGTGCCTGCATTCGTACCCAGTGGGAAATTTTCACCGGCAATGCCACAATAATCATACATTTTAAATCAGCATTATTTAATGTTGAATGATTTCTCATACATTTAATATTATATTAGGCCTATAATATATTATATTATATTATATTGTATTGTATTGTATTGTATTAGAAATAATTATATACATTTATAATTATATATATATATATATATATATATATATATATATATATATATATATTAATATAAATCATTATTTATATAATAATAAAATGATTATAAATGATGATACATTATATTATTATTATGAAATTATTTAAAATTATTAAAAGTAAAAAAATGTAATCCTATGATAATATTGAATTAATAGCTAATAATTAATTTGTAAAAAAAAAAAAAAAAAAAAAAAAAATTTATAGTCAGACAGACAGACAGACCATCAGGTCTTCCTTATGCTCTGCTTTTTAGATGATACTTCTTATATTTCAGCTGTCTTGTATGAAATAAGGTTTCATATGTTGCCCCTCAGTTCATTCCAGAATTCATACAATCCATAAAATCTGAGCTGAGCCATAAGCTTGTTCTAAAATGGTTCCTCAACACATCCAGGGAGAAAGCAAGAGGTTTATGAGAAAAGATAAAGGGTTATTGGATAGGGGAGGGATTTTATTGTTTCACCTTCTAGTGAATCAATCACTCTGAAATGCGGACTGGGGGGTTATTTATTTATGTGTTCATTAGTTTTAAATAATTCATGTTTGTACAGCTGTAGAAACAAAAAGACGCTTAGCAACAGGGGAAGAATAAGCAATTAACACTGTTCACCAGAGCTATATCTAGCTAGTTATTAGTTTTTGAATCCATAAACACACAATTTTGTCTCTCCCTAAATCAATCTGGGCTCTCTGTACAAAACAAATGAGAGTGGTGGAAGGTGGGAAAGTGAGTGAGATGTCAAGAAAGCCAGTATTATTCTCTGCTGTATAAGATGTAACAGGCAAATTTAGGAAGCGTCAAATATGAGGTGATAACAAGGCACGGGGGGAGAGAAAGAGAGGGGGGAAGAAAAATAGACAAGTGGAGGAGGGCTGTAATTTGGCCGTTAGCCTTCATTAAGGCTGATGTGGCAGAGACAGCTGGAGAGAAAAGCACCATCTGGAATTGAGAGAGCGAGAGCGCGCAATCGCCTGTCTTGATTATTCTAACTTTTCTGAGTTAGAATAACATCATCAGAGGAGGTTATTTGTGTGATTGGAAACTGAATATTGTCCATGAAACCAATAAACCACTGCGGGCCATCAGTGTACAATATGCAATGACCCAGCACAACATTTCTGTGTTTTTCTGACATCAATAAGCATTATACTCGTCAATGAGTCTTGAAACAGAAGCTTAAAAGGAAAATTCCAGGTTCAATGCAGCATTTGTGACATGATTGTCAATCAGTCAATCAATCAAATTTAGGCTTGTCCATTAATTTCTTGGAAAATAATAAATAAATATTGAGGTTATGGTAAGGGACATAAACACTGCTCAAAAAAATTAAAGGGACACTTTGAAAACACATCAGATCTCAATGGGGAAAAATATCATGCTGGATATCTATACTGATATGGACTGGGGAATGTGTTAGGAACGAAAGGATGCCACATCGTTTGATGGAAATGAAAATTATGAACCTACAGAGGGCTGAATTCAAAGACAAATTGAAAAAAAAAATGATGCAGCAGGCTAGTCCATTTTGCTGACATTTCATTGCAGCAACTCAAAATGGTACTCAGTAGTTTGTATGGCCCCCATGTGAATGAATGCATACATGACAACGTCGGGGCATGCTCTTAATGAGACGATGGTGTCCTGGGGTATTTCCTCCCAGATCTGGACCAGGGCATCACTGAGCTCCTGGACAGTCTGAGGTCCAGAGGTATCCCAGAGGTGTTCTATTGGATTTAGGTCAGGCGAGTGTGGGGGCCATTCAATGGTATCAATTCCTTCATCCTCCAGGAACTGCCTGCATACTCTCGCCACATGAGGCCAGACATTGTCGTGCACCAGGAGGAACCCAGGACCCACTGCACCAGCGTAGGGCCTGACAATGGGTTCAATGATTTCATCTCAAAACCTAATGGCAGTCAGGGTGCCATTGTCTAGCCTGTAGAGGTCTGTGCGTCCCTCCATGGATATGCCTCCCCAGACCATCTTTTACCCACCACCAAACTGGTCATGCTGAACGATGTTACAGGCAGCATAACATTCTCCACGGCTTCTCCAGACCCTTTCATGTCTGTCACATGTGCTCAGGGTGAACTTACTCTCATCTGTGAAAAGCACAGGGCACCAGTGGCAGACCTGGCAATTCTAGTGTTCAATGGCAAATGCCAATCGAGTTCCACTGTGCCGGGCAGTGAGCACAAGGCCCACTAGAGGATGTTGGGCCCTCAGGCCACCCTCATGAAGTCTTTTTCTGATTGTTTGGTCAGAGACATTCACACCAGTGGCCTGCTGGAGGTCATTTTGTAGGGCACTGGCAGTGCTCAGCTTGTTCCTCCTTGCACAAAGGAGCAGATACCGGCCCTCCTTCTAAGGCCCTATCCAGCTCTCCTAGAGTAACTGCCTGTCTCCTGGAACCTCCTCCGTGCTCTTGAAACTGTGCTGGGAGACACAGCAAGGCTTCTGGCAATGGTACGTATTGATGTGCCATCCTGGAGTTGTGGGTCCAGGTATCGCCTCATGCTACCAGTAGTGACACTGACCCTAACCAAATGCAAAACTAGTGAAAAACAGTCAGAAAAGATGAGTAGGGAAAAAAATTTCAGTGGCCTCCACCTGTAAAACCATTCCTGTGTTGGGGGTCATTTCATTGTTGCCCATCTAGTGCACCTGTAGTTAATTTAATTAACACCAAAGCAGCTGAAACTGATTAACAACCCCCTCTGCTACTTAACTGACCAGATCAATATCCCAGGAGTTTAATTGACTTGATGCTATACTCTGATTTAAAAAGTGTTCCTTTAATTTTTTGAGCAGTGTAGTTAATTTTTTTAAAAGGATTTAAAAGCAATAATGTGAAATTTATATAGTAATGTAAGAAAAAAACTCTTTCTTTTCTCCTAATTTTTACCGTCATTTTAGGTTTATGGTGTTTTCAAGGCAACAAGATTATAAAATTGATAACTTTACACAGAAAAGGTTAGTAAGTAAAAAAAAACAGTCATATTGTGTATTTTAACTTTTACAGATTGGCCACATTCACTTCCATCGTTTCACCCCTATTTTTGAAGACAATGAGAGTAATTAGAAAAAAAAGAAAAGAAAAAATCCACAATAAATCATGTTAATACTCATATTGTTTGTTTCTGCTACTGTACTGTTTAAGCAGTGAGTATTTTAATGTTTATGGATTGGCCTTATCACTTCCACTGTGACAACAAAAAGACTACAAAAGAAATTAAAGAAAATAGTTTTTTTTTTTTTTTTTTGAAAGAGAGATAGATTAGATAGAATTTAGGGGAATTTATGTTTTGGGCATCAACATTATCAACATTTTACCACACTAAATGAGAAATGAGAGACATTAAAAAAGAAACGAGAGGAAATTCTTTTTTGGGTCATCAACATTACGCCACATCTGCTGCCTATTGAGCCTGACATGTACTGAATATCCCTTCAAGCTTTTTATGACATCATCAGGTAAGACCTTTAAGTCTTCTCAGCATTTTAAATGAGAGCAATGATTATTATATGTTGTGCCTCGAGTGATTATTAATCAACACAGAGTGTTAGCCATCGTCCCGGCCCTACTTACAACCTGGACATGCCATTAAAACGCCTTAGATTAGACGTGACCTGCGGATCAGTGTCAAAGGCTAAGACACACACAGCCTTGTGTAAAGAATGATGGTTAGTGGACAGATATTCTCAGTATGGAGGGAATTGTGCAGGTCAAGAGCTATAAATCCAGGCATCACGGTCTCAGTGTGTATTCCTTTAAGGGCTTGTCTCACCTTAAATATTATTCCTTCAGCCCTCCGCCCGCTGTGACATACTGCCCTACCCAGTGCTGCTGACTTTGACAAATATCACATCTGCTTGCAGACAGAAGAGGCACGGTCTAGACGAGTAGATCCATACACATGCTGACTGTGTCTCTCTCTCGCCCTGCCTCCCTTCATGTCCATTACAGAGCGCTTGTGTTCATTTGTAATCCTGACATCACTGATGCCGCATCACCCTTCATGTTCAGCCCCTCTCTCTTCTGCTCCAAGGCTAAAGTCTTTATGAATATAAAGTTGTTTACAAACCAACACTGTGAGGATAGAGCAGGCTCTCATTTACAAACCCTGGCAGAAGGAATCTATTTTGGACTGCGTGCATATGCCATTGGCCTGAAGGAAGTGCGTGATGGGTGTGTTGGAGTGATTTGTATGTCGGTGTGGTTAAGTCTAGGGTATGGCGAGTGTTTCTGAGCATGTGTGTGTGGGGACGGAGCACATGCATCTGGGCTGAGGGAGTAAAGTCTGTCTGTACTAATTCAGTTTTGGCACTTGAGTTATAGACTCAAAAACAGACACCTTAAAGGGACAGTGCAGCCAAAAATTAAAACTATTTACTCGCCCTGCCTCACATTGTTATAAACCTGTTTAACAAGCTCCAAAAAGCCCAATTAAGGTAACATTATACAGTAGTTTTCAGTAGATATTACACAATAGTTTTGCATAAGAAACATACTGTTATTTAAGTCATTATTCACTTACAATCTTCTCTTTCAGTGAGTAAAGTCATAGTTCACCCAAAAATGAAAATTCTGTCATCATTTACTCACCTTCATGTCGTCCCAAACCTTTGTTCTGTGGAACACAAAAGAAGATATTTTGAAAAGAAAGTCAGCTCAAGAATCATATCAGTTTATTCGTGAACGAATCATTCAGTTTGTTTTTTTCGAGCTGGAACTGATTAAAAATAGAGTGAAAAGAATGATTCGTTGATGAATCAACCATTGCTTAAACATGCTTAAGAATGACTTAAATTTTGGGTTGTTCCTCACACAAAGCTATGGTATGACTTGAATATTGTGCACAAGTCATGTGGACTATTTTTATGATATTTTTATGGTACCATTTTTGCATTTCTGGAGCTTGACAGGCCCAGACTGTCTTCACTTTTATTATTTAGAAATGAATATTTTGAGATCAATTTTGTGTTTCATGGAAGAAAGAAAGTCAAAAGACTTTGGGACAACACGAGGTTGTCTGGAAGCCCATTTCTGTTTTAGAGTAGTGTCAGTAAAGACATTTTTTAAAGAAATTTCCACATAAAATATTAAGCAGCACAATTGTTTTCAACATTGATATTAAAAAATGTTTCTTGAGCAGCAAATCAGCATTTTAGAATGATTTCTGAAGGATCATGTGACACTGAAGACTGCAGTAATGAGGTTCCCCTTCAGGAACTCGAGCTGCGTCGAGTCGCTTTGGGAACGCCCTTGCGTGACCGCGTTCTGAAGCACGTGTCAAATCCGTCCAATGGAGCAGCGAGACGTCACGAGCAGGGTGACTTAAGCACCAGAAAGCATAAAAGCACATCCGGCCAGGCGCAACAGTGCCCTCATGGAGGTTCATTGATACCCCTGCCACCTCGTGCTTCAGGGCTCAGTGAGCTCCGACGAGCCCTTCGGCCCATCTGAGATATTTGGAAGAAACGTTGGTTCCTGGTTCAAGGCCCGACGTTAGGGGCTCCTTGTCGTCGCGTAAGGCTAACGACGGATGCCTCTCTCACGGGCTGGGGAGCGGTCATGAGTGGCCGCTCTGCCCCGGGCCTGTGGGAAGGCCATCATCTCTTTTGGCACATCAACTGCCGGGGAATGCTGGCCGTGTTTCGAGCTCTGACACACTTCCTTCCAGCGGATTTGACACGTGCTTCAGAACGTGGTCACGCAAGGGCGTTCCCAAAGGGACTCAACGCTTAAGGTTGTGGTTAGAACGTTTGGTTGAGTGAGCGCATCAGACGAGATGACGAAGAAGAAGAGCTGCTGTGCTGTAGCCTCACATTTTTGGCATGTCTAGAACAGCGGTTCTCATTTCCAGTCCTCGCGTACCCCCGCTCTGTACATTTTGTGTGTTTCTCTTATTGCTTCATACGTTTATTATATTTGACTGTAAGTGCCCTGCGAAGTGGACATTACCGGATATTCCGCCATGATTCCAGTTTGAAGGGAGCGTATATGTTCCATACAAAGGGC
>NW_015506018.1:58338-64309 GCF_001515645.1 Sinocyclocheilus grahami
ATATGTTCCATACAAAGGGCATTTAAGTGTGCGAGACGTGAATTTAAATTGTATTTATTTACAGAGGTATATTATGTCCCACATCACACTTCTCTAGTAAGTTTCATTTGTGTGTGAAGATGCTGCAGGCAGCGGAGCAGCGCAAATTTGTAAATGAATATTCTGAAGTGAACGGATTTCCCCTGCTCAGGGAGTAGGGAGCAATGGACACTGTGTAGGGACCATGTCAATTGGAACACAGTTCATGCACGGAGCTCACTTCTAACGAGATGATCTGAATCAGGTGTGTTAACAAAGAGAGACGTGCAAAACATGCAGAGTGGGGGTACGCGAGGACTGGAATTGAGAACCGCTGGTCTAGAACAATTCTTATAAGTACAACACGACGTAGCTGGGCGCCGCAGACAGACACCGAACAGCGCCGCCGGTGTGCCTACACTCATAGAAAATAATGTATTTGAATTTTAAATACGTGGCGTGACGCTGCACTTCTCGTCCGGTGTGCGACCGCCTGAAACACTGTTTTATTCACCTCCGTGCCCAAACGTCTTTGTTTGGGCTTCCGAAAGCGGATGATGTCAGGAAACAGTGGTTGCAATTTACTTTTTAACTCTGTTCCTGAGCATTATAACCCAAATTTGCTATTGTGTGCTGCGCATTTTACTGAGGACAGCTTCCACATGACAAGTGAGAAGTGCCGGATTCCCAAAAGCTTTTGTTGAAAGACGGAGCATGGGCGCGTGGCAGTACTGAAACACCGTCTAAGCTGTTCGCCAATCACAACGCACTGGGAAAGCTAACCAATCACAACACATTTAGTTTTTCAGAAGGCGGACCTTCATCAAAGCCGGAACTACAGGTGCATCTCAATAAATTAGAATGTTGTGGAAAAGTTCATTTATTTCAGTAATTCAACTCAAATTGTGAAACTCGTGTATTAAATCAATTAAATGCACACAGACTGAAGTAGTTTAAGTCTTTGGTTCTTTTAATTGTGATGAAAACCCACCAATTCACTATCTCAAGAAATTAGAATATGGTGACATGCCAATCAGCTAATCAACTCAAAACACCTGCAAAGGTTTCCTGAGCCTTCAAAATGGTCTCTCAGTTTGGTTCACTAGGCTACACAATCATGGGGAAGACTGCTGATCTGACAGTTGTCCAGAAGGCAATCATTGACACCCTTCACAAGGAGGGTAAGCCACAAACATTCATTGCCAAAGAAGCTGGCTGTTCACAGAGTGCTGTATCCAAGCATGTTAACAGAAAGTTGAGTGGAAGGAAAAAGTGTGGAAGAAAAAGATGCACAACCAACCGAGAGAACCGCAGCCTTATGAGGATTGTCAAGCAAAATCGATTCAAGAATTTGAGTGAACTTCACAAGGAATGGACTGAGGCTGGGGTCAAGGCATCAAAAGCCACCACATACAGACGTGTCAAGGAATTTGGCTACAGTTGTCGTATTCCTCTTGTTAAACCACTCCTGAACCACAGACAACGTCAGAGGCATCTTACCTGGGCTAAGGAGAAGAAGAACTGGACTGTTGCCCAGTGGTCCAAAGTCCTCTTTTCAGATGAGAGCAAGTTTTGTATTTCATTTGAAAACCAAGGTCCTAGAGTCTGGAGGAAGGGGGGAGAAGCTCATAGTGGGGTATTGTCAAGAGGAAAATGAGAATCAAGAGACCAAAAAATGCAGATGAGCTGAAGACCACTGTCAAAGAAACATGGGCTTCCATACCACCTCAGCAGTGCCACAAACTGATCACCTCCATGCCACGCCGAATTGAGGCAGTAATTAAAGCAAAATGAGCCCCTACCAAGTATTGAGTACATGTACAGTAAATGAACATACTTTCCAGAAGGCCAACAATTCACTACAAATGTTTTTTTTTATTGGTCTTATGAAGTATTCTAATTTGTTGAGATAGTGAATTGGTGGGTTTTTGTTAAATGTGAGCCAAAATCATCACAATTAAAAGAACCAAAGACTAAAACTACTTCAGTCTGTGTGCATTGAATTTATTTAATACTCGAGTTTCACAATTTGAGTTGAATTACTGAAATAAATGAACTTTTCCATGACATTCTAATTTATTGAGATGCACCTGTAATCGAGCCGCTTGTGCCAACCTGTGGAGAAAGGTATTGTAATAATGTAAATTATGTGAAAAATAATGTGTTTGAGAGCATGTTCTAGTACACCCCCAAAACTAAATCAAGACTTTGGAAAAGAGCATAATAGGACCCCTTTAACAGATGGTAAATGGGAAATCAGTGTTATTTTATGTTTATGATAGGTGCGAGCTGTTAAAGAGAGAGAGAGTGTGTGTGTGTGTGTGTGTGTGTGTGTGTGTGTGTGAGAGAGAAGATGTTTCTCCGTCCAAGGTCTCTTCCTCACGTTGCTCACTGTCACAGTCACTCATTCCTGCTGGCCCAATATCAACTTCACTCTGTTATTGACAAGTCACACTAATACTCGCACACAAACATTATTCAAACGTGTCCTTCACCGCAGAAACCCTCACAGCTTCACGCTGCTGCTCAGAGCAGATGAGACCTGGGGTGCCGTGTGGCTCTCTGGACTCACGATTTGTATTCTCCACATGATATATGTGTGTATGAATAATATTTCTATAGTATCTCCCATTTACAGGATAACCGCATTGTATTAAAACTGCAGCATGTGAACTCATGTGCAGTGTGTATGTAAACGTGTGTGTGTGTGTGAGGGGAGAGGGAGGTAATTTGTTACTGGTGGAATGGAGCTGTACTCTGCTTGCTGAGAATATTTTCGCCCTCACACACTGCTTTGCTGCCTTTGAAATGCAAACAGCTTCACTTCAGCCCCAGAAATCAAAATGAATATATAGAACTTGAAGACAACAGTTATATTTACATTTCTGTGTAAAATCAGTGTATTGCAGCAGGCTGGTGCCCTGTAAATTGTGCCCTGTCTCAGTCCTTTGAGGAGAACTGTGTTAGGCCACACCAGATTACACCAGAGGTTATTGCATCAGAGGGCATAAGCTTTACTAATACTGCAATCAGTTTTTAGATTTTGAGAGAAATTGTTTATATTTAAAGCAACTTTATTCTTCCAACTAGGTTTTCTTTTTATTTGTAATGGAAACTTTGTGGCCACAAGAGAGTAAATAATCTAATTCAGCTAAAGAAATATTCTAAAGCAAACTCAACCTGTAGATTAAGTCACAACTAATTTACAGTGCACTCTAAAATATTTGTAGTTTAAACAGAAACAGAAAAAAAGTAAGAACCTTTTAACTGGTTAAATGTCTATAAGTTATCTTTACGTATCTTGCCATATACAGTTACCAAACAGTGAAATATTATAATACATTTTTTTAACAAATATTATGCATTTTCTTAGTAAAAATATTAACCATGTCATTTCTGTTGAAAATTTATTTTATTCAAACAATCAAGTACATATACCGGTACTTTTATTTTATGTTTATGTTTTATAGTAATACAGTTTATTCTTATTTTCTTATCAGTTCTTATCCGTGTATAATAGGGAGTTTTATTTTACATTTCTATGTTTATTGCCGTGTTTATTGCAGTGTTTTACCCTGTTTTTTGTGTGCTTTTAATTAAAAATATTAATATTAAAAAAATAATAATTATATATATATATATATATATATATATATATATATAATGCTTCTTAATCTTAATGATATATTAATATAATTTATTATCTATATATAATTAATTTGAATATTTAAAAAATATTATTTTCATATGTATTTATTTTATTTTATTTTATTTCATTTATTTATTTATTACACACACACACTACTGTTCAAAAGTTTGGGATCAGAACAATTTTTAATGTTTTTTAAAGGAGTTTTTATGCTCATCAAAGCTGAATTTATTTAATCAAAAATACAGGAAAAATTTTTATATTGTGAAATGAATAATGATGTAAAATAAAATGTTTCTATTTTATACATTCAAATCTAATTTATTCCTGTGATGCAAAGCTGAATTTTCAGCATTATTACTCCCGTCTTCAGTGTCACATGATCCTTCAGAAATCTTTTTTTTTTTAAATATATATATATATATATATACTTTTATTTTTTAAATTGAGAACAAAGAACAAAAAGTCATCATGGGTGTTACAATGTCAAATCACAGAATATTTCCAACATCTTGATATACTGTACAATATCACACTTTCATCAATGGTCTATGTACATAATCAATTTTTTTCCCAAAGCTTGTTACATTTTTTCCAATTTGAGCCTTAATATAAATGTAAGTCTCTCCATTGAGTATATTTCATTTACAATCCCTAACCACTGATCCCTTGTTGGGGGGTCAACCTGCAACCATTTACGAGCTATGGCTTTCCTACTGCTTGCTAAAAGAATCTTTAATAAGTATTCATCCTTGTCTAAAACAGTTTCTAGTATTTTCCCTAGATATAAATAAACAAATAATCGAACTTTACTCCTATAATCTTTTCAATTTCAACTGATACTTCTTGCCAAAAAAAATTTTTTTTTCGGACATGCCCAAAAAATATGACAATGATTATCCATCGGTGTTTTACATTGCCTCCAACAAAAGCCACGGTTCTGTTTGCCTGTATATAAAGCTGCTAATTTGGGAGTTATAAAAAATCATACTAAATTCTTCCATCCAAATTCCCTCCAGGGCCTTGAGCTTGTAGTATTTGCCTGTATTACACATAAATATGTCCAGTGTTCATCTGTTATTTTAGAGTGAGTCTCTTTCTCCCATTTTTTATGTATATTGACGAATGGTTTCTAGATGCTTGTATACATTCATATAATCTTGAAACCAGCTTTTTGTTATCTTCTAATGTATATTCATTTGAAAATATTGTAATTAAATTATAATCATCCGTCAATATACTTTTAACTGTTTTGTTAAAATAATCTCTAACTTGCAGATATCTATAAAAGTGCTGTTTTTCTAGTCCAAATGTATTTGAAATGAACTGATAACTGTAGTTTTCCATTGGAGATGACTGAACAATAAGATGTGATACCTCTCCAAACCCATTGTTTAAATCTGTCATCCATCCTAGCCGGCTCAAAACCTGGGTCAAATGCTATCCAGTTTATTATTCCAGCTTGTTTCTCTAATTGTGACTTCTTCAATACCCTAACCATACCCTCAATGCAAATACAGTCCAAGTATTCAATCTGTTATAGCTCCTTTCAGTTAGATTTTTATTTCCTAGTATCGACTGTATATGTGTATCTATCTGTAAAACTTCTAGGTTTTTCCACCTTGATTCATAGCTTGGTATACACCAGCATACTAAGGGTTTCAAGTGTGCAGCATAATAATAATCCTGAAGACATGGTAGAGCTCTCCATCCCTTTTCTTCTGTCAACTGCAATGTTTTAAACTTTACCCTAGGTCTTCTACAATTCCAGACAAACCTTGAAATCAAACCATCCCATTCATTAAATTGTTTTTGCGGTACCTCCAGAGGGAGAGAAATCATTCTAATATGTCGATTTATTATCAGTGCTGGAAACTGTTGTGCTGCTTAATATTTTTTTGGAACCTGTGATATTTTGAATAAATGCTGTTCTTTTTAACTTTTTATTCATCAAAGAATCCTGAAAAAGTATGGCAGTTTCCAAAAAAATATTTGGCAGCACAATTGTTGCCAACATTGATAATTCTAATAATAAATCAGCATATTAGAATGATTTCTGAAGGATCATGTGACACTTTAGACTGGAGTAATGGCTGATGGAAATTCAGCTTTGCATCATATAAATAAATTATATTTTAAAGTATATTAAAATTGAAACCATTATTTTATATTGTAATAAGATTTTACAAGTTTTTTTTCTGTATTATTGATCAAATAAATGCAGCCTTGATGAGCATAAGAGACTTCTTTAAAAAAACATTACATTTCTTACTGATCCCAAACTTTTGAAAGGTAGTGTGTATG
>NW_015506018.1:64427-87530 GCF_001515645.1 Sinocyclocheilus grahami
AAAGATAGTGTGTATGTATGTATATATATATATATATATATATATATATATATATATATATATATATATATATATAATTCCATCAATCACTGAGAAGCCAGTTAAGAGCCTGGGAAAAGTCTTTAACAGAACATTTAAGGACACAGCCGCACTTCATGAAACTGGAAAAGAGTTGCACGCCTGGATTGCTGCAGTGGACAAGTCAGGGCTGCCAGGGAAGTTCAAAGCCTGGATTTACCAGCATGGCATTCTGCCGCAACTCCTCTGGCCACTGCTGGTTTAAGACATCCCCCTTAACCACTGTCGAGAGATTTGAGAGGAAGATCAGCCACTCTTTACGTAGGTGGTCGGGTCTCCCTCGCAGTATCACCAGTATAGCCTTATACGGAAAGAAGAACAAGCTACAACTCCGCTTCAGTAGCCTGTCGGAGGAATTTATGGTTTCCCAAGCAAGAGAGGTGCTGCTGTACAGAGAATCCACTGACACCAAAGTTTCCTCAGCTGGCATCGTGGTGAGGACGGGTAGGAAGTGGAGGGCTTAGGAGGCAGTTGACCAGGCTGAGGTGCAGCTGTGGTACAGTGTGCTGGTGGGGAGAGTGGCCCCAGGATGCAGCAGGGCTTGGCTGTAAACATAAACCCCGGTACGACAATGCCTGGGGAAAGGACAGGCATCAACTGGTCCAAGAAGAAATCCGAGCAGGGGTGGAGGAAAGGCACATTAGTAGGATGGTGGGGATGCGACAACAAGGGGTGTGGACTCGATGAGAACAAGCGACGGACCGAAAGATCTCATGGACTGAGTTGTGGAAAGCGGAGCCATACTGGATCCAGTTCCTTATCCAATCAGTCTACGATGTCCTCCGCAGTCCAACCAACCTCTTCTCCTGGGGACTGAAAGACACCCCTGCATGCCTCCTATGCCAAAAAAGAGGATCCCTGGAGCACATATTAAGCTGCTGCCCCAAGGCCCTGGGAGAGGGGCGTTATCGGTGGTGCCACAATCAGGTGCTAAGGGTAATCGCTGGAACTATCAGCACAGGGATCTCTCTCAGCAAGTACCAGCAGCCAGCACAATGCGCAATCACATTTGTTAAGGCAGGAGAGAAACCATCAGGGAGCAGGAACCCAGTGGGTGGACTCCTGGCAACAGCTCGAGACTGGCAGCTAAAGGTTGATCTGGGAAGGCAGCTTAAATTCCCAGAAACCATCGCCACAACCACGCTTAGGCCTGATATGGTACTATTTTCAGAATCATCAAGGCAGGTGGTTCTACTTGAATTAAATGTGCCCTGGGAAGACCGGATGGAAGAGGCGTTTGAACGGAAGAGGGCCAAGTACGAGGAGTTGGCAGGCGAATGCCGTGACAGGGGATGGAAGACCCGCTGCCTCCCCATTGATGTTGGCTGCCGAGGTTTTGCTGGCCAGTCGTTATGTAGGGCCCTCAAGCTCTTGGGAATCAGGGGACTGCACAAGAATAAAGCAATCAAAAACATCATGGATGCCGCTGAGAAGGCATCAAGATGGCTGTGGATCAAAAGGGGCGATCCGTGGACTACACAAGCTACCTCTGGTCACCCCTGGCTGGGTCGCCTGGCCGAGGGTGTATGATGTTGAAAGATCAGAAACACCCGATGACCCCAGGTTACATCACTGATGATGTGTCTAGGGCACACCTGGAAGGTGTGTGTCAAAACCATATATATATTGTTTTTTAAATTAATTTTATGAATTATGTATATATATAATTCATATATTAAATTTAATAATGAATATATTTAAATGCATTTTAAATTTTTCTTTAGTTTTTATTTCATTTAATTTTTATCCCATTTTTTATTGCCTGAAACATTGTTCATTCTATTTTTTTAGCAATTTTTTTCTACTTTTAACACTTAACGTTTTTTTTCCCCTGTTTAACAGTATTGGCTACTTTCTTTAAAACACAAACACAAAGGTCAATAATCATGCAAAAGCAAACAAACAACATCAACTGTCCAGGCCGCACAGTCATTTCAAGTTTCTTTTCTCTCTGTCTCTGTCTCACTGTAACTGCACTAATACGAGCTCTAAAACAGATTCAGAGTTTGGAATGCCTTGGGAGAATATTACCCTAAAACGCTGATCTCAGACGAGCTTTGCCTGCACTAAATCACACCCTTGGCCATTGCCAAGAAAAAAAAGGATCTCTGATCAGCAGCTGAATTCTGTATTAATGGATAGCTCAGACTCAGAGGATTGTGATGGGGATTTGGCCTTAACAGAAGTGCACTAAAGAGCTGAGAACTATTGTGAGAGAAGAGGGTCATTTGGAGGATGAGTGCACATTGCATCATTTCCTGCTTGCTCTGGTCCTTGTCCTCATGGAGCGTGCTGTTTTGCAACCAACATGCATGCCTTCAGGACAAGAGCTCACGGGCCGCGGCTGGAGATAGGCGATGACCTGCCGCATTGCCACTGCACCCCTGAGAGAGGGAGCTGTGGAGAAATCCACAGGAGAGAGGGGACAAACTTCCCCTTTCCTGACAAAATAAGCTCCTCAGCAATCTGATGTTGTGTTGTATCCAAGCCTGCAAAAGTTTACCTGCTTTAGGGAATGTTTGAACCACTGCTCTGTTGCCCAGGGCATCTACCAGCAATAATTGCCCAATGATGAAGACTGAATGGAAAAACACTGAACGTGCTCCTGACTCCCTCCACAGAGACAATGTAAAACTGCTGAGTAAGTGTTTAATAGCCAGAAGCTGTTTTGCTGTTTGTTTTGATGAAGGTAAAATTGTGTGCCCTGTCCATGAGGAATGCTATATTTAGTGAAAAAACGATGGCAAAAATCTAGTCGAAATTAAATAAACAGACCATCAAGAAGTCAGCAGGATTTTTTAATGTGCCAACAATTGTAAAACGCACTGAAGTTCAGGCTCAGCCACGCAGCACAAACAACACGCAATGTGAAGTGAACTTAAGGGCTTTTCACATTATACTTAACCCTGGGTTAACATCCTTTTCCAGAGGAACATTTTAACGCTTTTTTATAGCTTGAGAGATTTAATGGAGTTCTCAGTAATGTTTCACTTACTAAAGTCACTAACTTTAATAACAGATACAAATTGAAGAACTGGGATAATTTGATGTGAAATGTTCATATTAAAACCTCTGGTGATCGCAGATTGCATCTCAGTGCTAGCAGAAATAAGCAAGACATTATGGAGATATCTTTTGTGACTTTTCCCCCAATCCTCTGGCTTCAACTGCCCCCAAAACCTAGGTCAAGCAATTTTCACACTTGTGATATTGAAAGGTGGCTTAGCAGTATAGCACTAAGTTTTACCATTGGTCATGATAAAACCCAAATTCTGAATTCTGTCATCATTTAATTGCTCTTATGCTGTTCCAAACTTCTTCTTTTTTTAATTTTTTATAATTAATATTGTAAATTATATCTTGCCCATAGAATGAAACCAGTGAAGTCTAATGTTGTAGTTTGGGACCCAAGAATATTCTTCAAAATTGTATAAATTTTTGTGTGTTTTGCAGAACAAATGAATGGCAGTATTTTCTTTTGCACTTAAACTACTCTAAAAATCTTACTAACCTCAAACTTTTGAATTTTTGTTTTTTTTAAATAAGAAATTTCTTATGTTATCTTATGTCTTACGACTTATCAAAAAAACTGTAATATTGTGAAATAGTATTGTAATATTCTGTCTCTCTCTCTCTCTCTCTCTCTCTCTCTCTCTCTCTCTCTCACTCACACACACACACACACACACACAAATCAATCTTAATATATTTTAAAATGTAATTTATTCCTGTGATGGCAAAGCTGAGTTTTCAGCAGCAATTACTTCAGTAAGAAATTATTCTAATATGCTGATTTCTTACTCAAGAAACATTTATTATTATTATTACTACTACTACTATTATTATTAATAATGTTGAAACAGTTGTGTTGTACTGCTTAATATTTTATTTGTAGAAACTTGTGAAACTGAGTTTTTTTTAATCATTCTTTGATGTATAGTAAGTTTTTTAAAATCATTTTTGAACTAGAAATCTTGGTCACACTTTATCTTAAGGTCCAATTCCAATAAAAGTTTTTTTTTTCTTTCAAAACTTTCAAATTTACTACCCAGGATTAATCCCTGAAAGAGGATGAAATATATGCAAATTGTGAAAAACTGAACAAGACAACTAAGGGTTAACAATTTCAAGTGTGAAAAGGCCTTCATCCATTTATGGCATAAGTGCACATATATGTGTGTGGTGGGGGTTGGGTGGTACTTGAGTATTAAAAGATCACAGGTATGAGTCAGGCTGGGTTTAGCACTCTCTCGCTCTTTCTCTCTCTCTCTGGTTTTGTCCCTTTCGCGCTCCTTCTACCTCTCGTAATAAGGTCATTCTGATTGATATGATAATCCCGAGCGTGAAGCATGAAAGAGGTTGGAGAGATACGGAATAGCTGAGAGTGTGCATGAAGGAGGGAAGTGGAGAGCCCTGGATTTAATTTCACCTTTTTCACAGGACAAGTTCTTAGCAAGTCTGACCTGATGTGATTATACAGAAGATCTTCAGCATTACTTTTGGCCTCCCCTCACTCGATAATGAGAGACACCATCTAAAAGATCCGTTAAAGCTGCATGACTCACGCAGTGATGAGTGCTCCGGTAATCCCAAATATGAATTGCACTGAATCTTTGTCAATTGATTAGCAAAACCCCACGAAAGGTCAAATAAAAACACCAGAGCCCTTTAATCCAAAGCTATTCGCCAACTTTTCCTCAGGAGATGCCATTGATCTGCAAGTAATTTCTGCTTTGATATCTGCTTGGAGTTCTGTGCCCGTGTTGTTGTTGTTGTTCTTGAATCTGAATTAAATTTTTGGTGGTCTGACTGAGGCAGTGATCTCCCTCCGAGAGCTGAATCTCATTAGCGTTTCTGTTCACGGGTAAAAGACCTGGCCTCGAAGAAATTAATTAATTTGTGTTTAGTGTCAACCGGATTCGCTAAGTGTTTCGTTGTTTTGTTGAAAATTGAGGCTAATGTTTCTCACAGCCCACCGAAATATACTTCGAAAACGGGCCTACACGTTGAATCTTTATTCTGAATTTTTTTTCCCTCCTGCTGCTCTCATGCCTCCCAAGTGATGTCTGCTCGGCACAGAGAGAAAATGAGACAGAAGGTCTGGCGAAGTTCAGACATGGTTTACTAATAACGTCCCACAGAGCTTCATGACGTTTTCAATATTCTTTCTCAGATTAGTTGAGCGGAGAGGGAGGTGTGCTTGGATTGCTTTCAGATGTCACTTTAATTCATGTAGAAGTGTGTGAGGCGACTTTTAAACATAGCTTTTCACAGTTTTTTAGAGTTTATAAGTTGTGGATCAAGTAAGGTGTCATTTTACAGATTGCAAATCGTAGATTTTGTGGGAGGGAAGTATAGAAAATCATAGCGTCATCACTGAAGTTTAAAGTCATAATTTAAGTGGACTATAGGGCAACTGACTACTAAAATGAAGCCAATGATTTATTAGTTGATAAATTATAGATTTACTTAATAAAGGTGGTTTTTCAGAAGTGTTTCAGTTCATTGAGTGCAGCTTGTTTATATTTTAATAGCATCTGATGAATTAAATTATATAAACTATGTTGTTCTCTTTAATATAAATTATTTCTAATTTGATGCTGTCACATATGTGATCTTGTTAGTGAAATTCAAATATTACTCTGTTTTGTAAGAATAGTCAAATTTAGTGAATGGTTGTTTTTGACCTTACAGTTGATTTAACCTTACTATTGGACCTCACTATGCTAAACAATATCCAATAATATTTTTTGTAATATATTTGAATGTCTATAGAATAGGTTACCATTTAATCATGTATTATAGCAAAACTCTTTAAGCATTGTTAGGATAAAAATAATCTCAGATACTTTGATCTCCTGAGAAACAGACAATACAATACAAACATGCACGGGCATCTTCGAGACACCCCACAGAGTGGAGGTGCAAGAAACGCCTCTCTCACATATGCATCAGTTCCTTCTCATCCCCTTCCTTCCCCTTACCCATCCTCCCTCCACTTGGTTCACTCAGAATGGTCAATAGTATAATGTTCTACATGAATACAAATAAGATTTACAGTCATGTTTGGTATCATTTGAATAGTCTCAGAGCGAGTGGTACAATTGTCTCAATCTTACAAAAGTAGACTAAAAGATAATATAGATCCTAAGAGTTAAGTTATATTTTGATTACTGTAGAGGGTCATTCCATGCAAATTACCAATTTAAACCCTGTTCCCGTTGAGGTGTAAACCACCCAGGTCTGGGACCTGGGTTAATGCAAATTACAATTGTTTGTACATGCCTCCATTTGGGGGATGTTTTATCTTTCCCATACATTGAGTGCGGGTGTTTTTCTATCACTGTATTTCTGAAGGAAACCGACTGTCTTCAGAAAAATGGATGTCATTTTCATTTAATCTTGCATGTAATGTCTGATATAGCAATGTTTTTTTGAGTGGAGCGCTGCTTTGTGTACAGCCGTGACCAGGGAAACCTTGATCTCTACCACTCCAACAGCACCTCCTGCTGGCAGAGAATGAGTTTGCATATATATGCCGCCCAGGAAACACTGGACTATGGCATAAATAAATTCAATTGTATAACAGTTTCACTGCAATTCATGTTATAATGTTAGAATTAAATAACAATAAAAATAATACATATGCACTTATCTGTACATAGTAAATGCAGTTATTTTTAAGCGGTTGTAGACATCCTATCTAAAACGTGATTTAGCCAAAAAAACAACAACAACAATAACGTTACCACTCTAATATGTCTTGCAATATCCGTCCGTGCAAAGGTTCTGCACAATCCTCTTGTTCAATATTCTCTGGATCTGAATCCGGCTCAAATTGGTATGGCAATATTGACGCCATCCTTGACTATACCAGAAAACGGGCCTACACGTTGAATCTTTATTCTGAATTTTTTTTCCCTCCTGCTGCTCTCATGCCTCCCAAGTGATGTCTGCTCGGCACAGAGAGAAAATGAGACAGAAGGTCTGGCGAAGTTCAGACATGGTTTACTAATAACGTCCCACAGAGCTTCATGACGTTTTCAATATTCTTTCTCAGATTAGTTGAGCGGAGAGGGAGGTGTGCTTGGATTGCTTTCAGATGTCACTTTAATTCATGTAGAAGTGTGTGAGGCGACTTTTAAACATAGCTTTTCACAGTTTTTTAGAGTTTATAAGTTGTGGATCAAGTAAGGTGTCATTTTACAGATTGCAAATCGTAGATTTTGTGGGAGGGAAGTATAGAAAATCATAGCGTCATCACTGAAGTTTAAAGTCATAATTTAAGTGGACTATAGGGCAACTGACTACTAAAATGAAGCCAATGATTTATTAGTTGATAAATTATAGATTTACTTAATAAAGGGGGTTTTCCAGAAGTGTTTCAGTTCATTGAGTGCAGCTTGTTTATATTTTAATAGCATCTGATGAATTAAATTATATAAACTATGTTGTTCTCTTTAATATAAATTATTTCTAATTTGATGCTGTCACATATGTGATCTTGTTAGTGAAATTCAAATATTACTCTGTTTTGTAAGAATAGTCAAATTTAGTGAATGGTTGTTTTTGACCTTACAGTTGATTTAACCTTACTATTGGACCTCACTATGCTAAACAATATCCAATAATATTTTTTGTAATTTGAATGTCTATAGAATAGGTTACCATTTAATCATGTATTATAGCAAAACTCTTTAAGCATTGTTAGGATAAAAATAATCTCAGATACTTTGATCTCCTGAGAAACAGACAATACAATACAAACATGCACGGGCATCTTCGAGACACCCCACAGAGTGGAGGTGCAAGAAACGCCTCTCTCACATATGCATCAGTTCCTTCTCATCCCCTTCCTTCCCCTTACCCATCCTCCCTCCACTTGGTTCACTCAGAATGGTCAATAGTATAATGTTCTACATGAATACAAATAAGATTTACAGTCATGTTTGGTATCATTTGAATAGTCTCAGAGCGAGTGGTACAATTGTCTCAATCTTACAAAAGTAGACTAAAAGATAATATAGATCCTAAGAGTTAAGTTATATTTTGATTACTGTAGAGGGTCATTCCATGCAAATTACCAATTTAAACCCTGTTCCCGTTGAGGTGTAAACCACCCAGGTCTGGGACCTGGGTTAATGCAAATTACAATTGTTTGTACATGCCTCCATTTGGGGGATGTTTTATCTTTCCCATACATTGAGTGCGGGTGTTTTTCTATCACTGTATTTCTGAAGGAAACCGACTGTCTTCAGAAAAATGGATGTCATTTTCATTTAATCTTGCATGTAATGTCTGATATAGCAATGTTTTTTTGAGTGGAGCGCTGCTTTGTGTACAGCCGTGACCAGGGAAACCTTGATCTCTACCACTCCAACAGCACCTCCTGCTGGCAGAGAATGAGTTTGCATATATATGCCGCCCAGGAAACACTGGACTATGGCATAAATAAATTCAATTGTATAACAGTTTCACTGCAATTCATGTTATAATGTTAGAATTAAATAACAATAAAAATAATACATATGCACTTATCTGTACATAGTAAATGCAGTTATTTTTAAGCAGTTGTTGACATCCTATCTAAAATGTGATTTAGCCAAAAACAAAACAAAAAACAACAATAACGTTACCACTCTAATATGTCTTGCAATATCCGTGTGTGCAAAAGTTCTGCACGATCCTCTTGTTCAATATTCTCTGGCTCTGAATCTGGCTCAAATTGATATGGCAATATTGACGCCATCCTTAACTAAACCGGAGCAGACGGAACTTGCTGCTTTGGCAAGGGCAGTACTGAAACACCGTCTAAGCTGTTCGCCAATCACAACGCACTGGGACAGCTATCCAATCACATCACATTTCATTTTTCGGAAGGCGGGCCTTCATCAAACCCGGAACTCATCGAGCCGTTTGTGCCAGGATGGGGAGAAAGGTATTGTAATAATGTAAATTATGTAAAAAATAATCAGAATCAGAATCAGAATGAGCTTTATTGCCAGGTATGTTTACACATACGAGGAATTTGTTTTCATGACAGAAGCTCCACAGTGCAACAGAATGACAGTGACAGAACAAAAACACAGATAAAAAGTAAAAAAAATTAAATAAAATATAGAACAAGTAAATAAGGAATACAATATACAAATGTACAATTGTATGTACACTACAGGTATATTACAATAGATAGTTTTGTACGTACAGGTATATTAGTGCAAAATTGACATGTAGACTAAGTATGTGTGTTAGATAAATAAGTGTGTAAGTGTATAAATAGTGTTTTGTGATCCATAGTTTTTGTCAAGTGTTCATAATGCGTTTTTCGAACCACCAAGCATGAGAGCATGTTCTAGTACACCCCCAAAACAAATTCAAGACATTGTAAAAGAGCATAATAGGACCCCTTTAAAATAAAGTGTTACCGAGAATTGTATTGGACGAAAATATGTATTTGGCATGAAACAAGCTTACATTATACACTCAAAAACCAGGTTTTGCTGCTTGTTCAGAATTCTCTGTTAAAATGAGCTGAACAGTTTAATTAATTTCATTGTTCACTCCGTGTAAATTTGTTAAAATTTAGATCAGTTATTTTTGTTGACATACAACTAACTGGGCAGCAGCTCTGTAGTTCCCAGCATGCTTTGCATGGGACTGCATTATCAGAGTAAATGTTGAAATTAACTGTAATTTTGACGATAAAGAGAATTACTTGTTCAGTTACAAAAGATAGGCACTAATGCTTAGATGTAGGGAGGCTACGTTTTTAGCAATGTGTGTTGCTCCACTCAATAAGCAATAACCCATCTCTTCTTACTTGCTTATCTGATGTTACATATAATAATCGTAAATCTGGTTGTCTTTAGCTTGCTAACATGTTATTGATAGTTATTAACACAGGTTTTGTTTTAATTGTTAATTAAAACAAAACATTATCTGAATTATCTAAATTAACTTACATGCTTGTGTAGCGTCTGGACCACTCCAACACACAATATATATTTTGTTAGCTAGATTTCACAAATACTTTGTAACATTTAGAGTTAAACTAGAGTTAAACTTTAATATGTATGTGTGTGTGTGTGTGTGTATGTGTATGTTAGACCGGCTTAATGTGTTTATGTAATATGTTAGACTAGTTTAAGTGTTTATGTAGTTAATAAAACCTTACTTGTATCACACTTGACGTGTTCATTGTTTACTCATAACCGGAGTCAATAATCATGCAGATTTACGTTACAAGCTTATAGAATTGTACAGTAAGAAAGTTATTTCCCTTAACCAGGAAATTAACGTCTTAGAATTGACAAGACAGTTGACCCTGAGTGGTCAGCTAAATATCTACAGTGGATCTAAAATATGAATAGTTAATTATAACTAGTTATGGTTAATTATTCATACTTCCCCATGAGCTGATTCGCTACACTTGCTATACACTATATAAAGCCAATAGTTATGGTCTAAAAGCCACAGAACATTTCAGTCACATGAGTACTTACGCTGCCATTTAGCTGATTCCATCAGGTGTTTTTGCTAACCTTCATCTTCTTTCCCCCTGTGTTTATCAATAGTTTATGTCTGGAGGGTCCTTTGAGCAAAGTCCAGTACATTCATCTGGACAGCCAGACTTTCTTATCAAACTGCTCCATATTAGCATTAACATTTATGAGTTTTGTGAAATTGCATTTGTTCGATTTGTGATATTATAAGACATTTAATTATTATTATCCATCTCATAACACTCTTGTGCTGCTGCTCACGCTCTGCGGTTTCCATCTGTCTATGCTGGCTCAATTTAGCTAGGAACGCACACACTCAGACTGTGGGAGACGGAGCAAGCTGTGTTAGTTCTTTGCTCTGAAACCTCGGAGAGATTAATCTAGCACCTGAGAAGAGCCATGATCAGAGACTCGTACAAGCCCACTGAATTTCACACAAGGCAATTAAGAGGGAAATTAGGTACATTTACAGCGACTCTCTCTCACATACACACACACACCATACAAGTCCCTAATGGGTCCCTTATGTTGGAAAAATATCCAGGGTATCTGCAATGACAGTCTTGCTCCATGCAGCTCCTTTGATCACAGATCTGCATGGGACATCTGTGTGTTTGTTTGTGTGTTTGGATCTCTCTCAGTGACACCTCAACAGTAAAAAATGTGAGATGGGGGGGATCAGTGCCTCAGGCTTTGTAATTGGCTATGGATTTTATGTGTATGAAGACCTCCACTCTAATGGTCTAGTAGAATATATATATGTGGAGTATATCGCATACTCTCAAATTATTCATACCATTATATGTATACTGAGTAGAGTTTGCCCCATGCAGCTCCTTTGATCACAGATCTGCATGGGACATCTGTGTGTTTGTTTGTGTGTTTGGATCTCTCTCAGTGACACCTCAACAGTAAAAAATGTGAGATGGGGGGATCAGTGCCTCAGGCTTTGTAATTGGCTATGGATTTTATGTGTATGAAGACCTCCACTCTAATGGTCTAGTAGAATATATATATGTGGAGTATATCGCATACTCTCAAATTATTCATACCATTATATGTATACTGAGTAGAGTTTGCACATAAAGTAAATATGTTTTAAAACTGTAAAAATGAATTTATTTATTTATTTCATAACAGCTATATTATTTGGTATATTATATTTATATATATCAAATCATATATATTAAATTGAATACATTTGTAACTAATAAAACAATTTATACTCTGTTGAATGAACCAAAAGCAAGATATATTTCTGCCCTTTGTATTTGCTTTTATTTATTTAAATAAATAATACCCCTCAAAATGTACTTCATGTGGAAACATTTAATGCATCTAGTTTTATTCAAGTCAAAATAAATAAACAAAGAAGCAAACAAACATGAATTAATTAACCCAACTGCAGTAGGTTACTGGGTAATATTTTTCAGGGTCAAATCAAGTAGAAAAAAAAAAACCTGCACCATTTTTTTACATAGTACAGTATATACAGTAAAGAGTGTCTTGTGTGCTATAAGCAATACACTAGTATTCCATTCCAAACATAGCACTTCTTTCCAAATCCTCTAGAGATACAACATGTGATGAATGTAGATTTTGCTCCAAAACACCTCTATTTCCTCTGAGTTGTCTGGAAGCTTTCAGGAGGCCTCTGATGCACATGGACTGATGCAGTGTGAGTTGAGCCGATGATGAGCCGAAAGTCATGCCTCTGTTTTGTGTCTGACACCTCACTTCCTGTGAAGTGTTGTGGAGCTGTCCATGGTGCTGCACTGGGAGTGATGCTGACAGCTGCTATGTTCCTCCTTATCACAATGCACAAACATATGCATGAACAAACAAACAACAACATGGACACAGACACATTACCTACACCTCACAGCTGTCCATTCTGCTCATAGGGTATTCTAAACCCACTAGACTACATTTTTGAAAAATGGTCTAATCTCTTGCAAAATACATTGCAAAAATTACTTTCTTAATCATATTTATTTATACTTACTATATTTTTTAAAATCTTGTTTTATGGAGATAATTTGATAATTTGTATCAAATAAATTCATATATATATATATATATATATATATATATGTGAGCAAATGAATTATTGTAATATAATGTATATTACATTATTACATTATGAATGAGATTTAATAGTAGGTTATGGATACTAGCATATCTCACATAATTTGGTCTTGAGACACTTTGATGATAAATGTTTGAGATGTGATACATATATTATTAAATTTTTTTCCCCATTATTTCCATGTTTTCAGTGCACATTTCTCTTTTGTCTTTCTAGAGAATTCAAATTCTGGAGAATATTGTCTGTGTATGTAGGTAGCTGAGGTTTAAATCTAATGAATGAATTTAGAGCTCCCAGCTGACAGCAGAGTATTGACAGCATGGCAATAGGACAGAACCGACTCTCACAGACCCCATACAAGCAAACACCTTTGCAAACACACCGCTCTCGCAGTTTCCATAGTTACAGGTTAAACCTGCCCTGCCGATACTCCAACTGGTTTATTGTACAACACAACATCCCAATGAAATATACAGCTCAGTATAAGCAGTCATGACTCTGCAGGTTTTAATTGACTCACTGAGATTTTGTGAATGTATTTTCCATAACATTGCAACAGAAGTATCTTTAAAATGTGCTTTAAATTCTTATGCTTCTTATATTGCTTGAGAGGTCAGGTCAAGATGAAATAACAGAGAACTAAGTGAAGTCAAACTTGTCTTTGATTTTATCTGCTGCTCAACAGTATCATCTCTTCTCAAACTAAATGTATTCAGAGAGAATGATGAAAGAGAACCTTCATCAGCAGCTCTTTCTGTAAAAACCAAAGATTAAAGAGGGAGCGAGAGAGTGGAGAAAAGAGATCTGTGCTGTGTTACATAGTGATGCAGTTTAATGAATGAAGTTTGATGGGTATTAACACATTGGCCACCAGATTGTAATAAATATAATACAGTGCTTCTTTTCCTTGAAGTCTCTGGTTCTAATTTTATATATAAAATTAGCATTGAGACAATATTCATAGAGGACACACATATGATTCAGCAGCATGATTGTACAGAAAATAGACAAACATTTTTACTATATGCAGCCTTCTCTAATAAGTATCATGAATACATGGTTTTGCATTTATATAAAACAAAAGGGTAAATAAATGTTTTTTTTAAAGAAAGAAAGAAAGAAAGATAAAAGAAAAGAAATGTTTAAAAAATTTTTTAATAATCTTGATGAGCGGCAACAGTTTAAAACACCTTTTGACCAGCTTAACCTGTAATCATAATCCACTGTTACTCTTCTTCTCTGCTGAGGATGTTTGTGAGAAGGGCTACAGATTGCTGATGCCTGTATTGGCCCTCAGTGGCTCTGTAATTGGACAGAGATATCTCGGTAGGGGGAGCCGGTCTAAATGCACATGGCAAGAGCTTTGCGTAAACTAATGACTCTCCATGGACTGTGGAGGAACAGGGAAAACACCTCCATTATGTGGAGCTAACACTCCGTAAAAGCGCTTCATAAAATGTTCTTGAAATCAGAGAGAGAGAGAGAGAGAGAGAGAGTTGCATTAGCTCCATTAAACAATATCAAAGGCAAAGACAGAACATTCCAGAAGATAAAAGACTGAAAATTCACCCAGCAGAAACATTCGCTTTTATGAAATAAATGTGTTTGCAGCAGACCATACCTTTTATATTATCCTCAAAATAAATCATAAAGCATATTAGATGTAGAGTGTTTCTATATTGTGTTAGAGATACAGTACAGGGGATCTGATTCATTGTAACTCAACTGTGTGTAATTTTAGTAGTTCTGATATGCAGCATAAAAACCATACTGTTAGCTCTGTATTAATATTGCTACTGGTGCAAGTGGTGTTGTTATCTCTATGTAGTAATAGTATTACTTACTAATATTAATATTAGCAATGCAGTATAATCATGACTGTAAACTCTGTAGTTTTATTATAATTATGTAGTACTGTTATTATTGAGGCAGTATAATCAGAACAGCTATGTGTACTATTGTTAGCGATGCAGTGTAATTAGCTATGTGTGGTATTATAAATGTGGTATTACTAATGTGTTGTATATAAGTTATGCAGAGTATTAGCACTGTACAGTCCTAATAATGTTATCTATGCAGTATAATTAGCATAGTTGTGTGCGGTATTATTAATGTTGGCTATGCAGTATAATTAGCACTGTATAGTTGTATGCTGTATTATTAATGTTAGCGATGCAGTATATTCCCATACTGTTAGCTCTGTATCAATATTGCTACTGGTGCAAGTGGTGTTGTTATCTCTATGTAGTAATAGTATTAATTACTAATATTAATATTAGCAATGCAGTATAATCATGACTGTAAACTCTGTAGTTTTATTATAATTATGTAGTACTGTTATTATTGAGGCAGTATAATCAGAACAGCTATGTGTACTATTGTTAGCGATGCAGTGTAATTAGCTATGTGTGGTATTATAAATGTGGTATTACTAATGTGTTGTATATAAGTTATGCAGAGTATTAGCACTGTACAGTCCTAATAATGTTATCTATGCAGTATAATTAGCATAGTTGTGTGCGGTATTATTAATGTTGGCTATGCAGTATAATTAGCACTGTATAGTTGTATGCTGTATTATTAATGTTAGCGATGCAGTATATTTAGCATTGTACAGTTGTGTGCAGTCTTATTATTGTTAGCTATACAGTCTAATTAGCATTGTATAGCTGTGTGTGGTATTATTAATATTAGCCTAGCGTTTAGATTATTAGCAGTGGTGTTAGCAGGGTTTGGTACAGTATAGCATAAGCAGCATTTTAAGTGTGTAGCTTCAATAGCAGTGTTAGCGGTACTAGCCCGTGGTGTTTGAGCTGTGGGAGCAGAATCCCCTGCGGAGTTCTGGACTGCTCCCAGTAACAGCCCTGTTTGACCCACTTCACATCACAAAGCCTCAGACTCCAGAGACCCATACGCACTCAGCAGAGCGTCTTCACTGAGCGTGTGTGTCTGTACTTCGCAACAACACCAGAACCCCCTAATACATCAGCGTAAAGCAGATGACTCCCACAGGAAGAGAGAAAGAAAGTGAATTGCCCTTCCCTTTCTCTCTCAGAGCTGTAGATCAGAGCTTTAGATCTCAGCAGAGGGAAGTATACCATGTTCTTGCCACACTCAAACTGATTAGAAAGCACAATCTCCAAAAGGCTAGCTCAGCAAAAATTTTTACAGAATAAGGGAAGAAGGCCATCCGCTCTTTACAAGCTACGTCTAAGCGGTCCTATACTGTAGGAAAATGACAGTGTCACATAGTCTTCTCAACAACATTTTTTTCTCTCAAACAGCCATTAGATCAGATATCAACCAACAGATAAACTGACTAAGTGTCTTTGCAAGTACGTCAACTTATTCTGCCATACTAGATTCTACCATTCTTGAGCATACTAATACTCTAATGAGAGTTAGTTGGCATGTAGTTGCAAAGTTGCTTATTGTCGATTGATTAAGGGGACCATCAAAATAAGCAGTAGAATGGGGAAAAAAATGCAGGGTCTTGAGACACATTTTTAAAAGTTGAACTTATATTAACTTGAGTGCTGTGATTTTAGAACGATATGTAATGCACAAGACATGTCCGTCTAGTGCATTTACAAAATCCATGTAAACGTAGCACAATAGAATGTAAAAATGTGTTCTATGTGAACCAGCCATGGTGCAAAATGCACAATAAGTGCAACAATGGTAATAATTTAATGCAGAATCCACTCCACATATCTGTATGAGGTCTGGACATGCACAAAACTCAAATCTCTTTTGACTTTCTGAAATATTAGAAAGTTTTAGTAAGAGCTGATGTGGATGTTTTGGAAAAGCCTGTTTTGAGCAAGTCAAGGTAAGTAAAAAATTTTTCAAACCATACACAATTTTAATACAGCTCTCCTTCAAAATGTACGTATGATTTTATTTTCTTCTCTGGCCTCATTTGGCAGCATTATGACAAAATATCTGGAATGTTCTAGTGTCTGTGTGAATGGAACAGCTTTCAGGGCCAGCTGGAAATATGGGTCCAGTTTATGTTCTGCCGAAATTGGTGCAAGAGGAATAAACAGAGCATGTGGCATCAGTGGCGGCTCGTCGGGGGAGGCAGGGGAGGCACAGCTTCCCCATAATTTTGAGGGAATTTAGGAAATACAAATTTAGGGAAAATAGCCTAAGCTGGAAATAGGCTACAGCAGTCGGCTTAATTAAATGGCGCAACAGGCAGCTCTCTTTTAACACAGACTTGTAAGAAGGGATGGATGTTTGCTTCAAGTGATAGGCCAGGTAAGTGAAATTATATTATCTTGCTGTAGCCTATGTATGTCGTTTTCTTTACGTTTTCTGACTAAAAGCAACCAAAAAGCCATTTTAAAGTGGTTAAGCAAATAATAATAATAATAATTGGCAGGGATCCCAGACCAATACAATTAGTGTGCCTCCTCTATTTTAAAACCCACGAGCCGCCACTGTCTGGCATAAGCGCTGATCTACACAGATGAGAGATTTTTTGTAACACTTTAGTATGGGACCAATTCTCACTATTAACTAGTTGCTTATTAGCATGCCTATTATTAACATGACCATATTCTACATTCCTAATCCCTTCTTTTTAAAAAATGTTTGTCAGAATACACCGCAACATTATTGACAAGTTTGAGAAACAAGCTGTTTGCCTAAATAATAGTGTGCTTTTGAGGTTTACTGATTAACATAACCGGCCAAACCCTGACCAATTGGAATGTGACTAGGGACATACTGTAACCTCCCACCCCTAACATCACCTCTGTTCCTCTGTTCATGTAACCACACAAAGGTTTGAGCAGCAACATCAAATCTAATCATTAGAGAGTCACCTTTCCTACGAAACATACAAAGACACACCATAAATAGTTTATAAAGTAGTCACAATGTCTGTGTATGTGTGTTTAAGCAGCACTTGAAGGTCTCAGAGTGCATGGTGTTTATTGATTGGTTATCAAGCCCTACAGAGTGAAATAATGGCTTTGAAAGAGAGGTCAAACTCAGCTGCTCATTTCTGAGTTTAATCAGCCTCACTGCTGCTCACAGACCCAGTCAAACACTGTTGCTATTGATCCCCCGCACAGACACACACACACACACACACATACATCACATACTGTACAGCTACAAAGCTGGTTTATTTTTATTTACATCCCATTTTAAACTTTAAATTCAGCAGCAGCTCATTTTCTGGCTGATTGACCTTAAAATACAGTTGTCTATCGACCAATCAGTGATCATCAAGCTTGTTTACACAAAGGTCTGTAAAAACAATGATTTTACAATGGTCCAAAGGAAAGGAAAGGGTTAGTCAGTAAACTTAACGAATAATGTCCTGGCAAAAAAATTGGCAGTTTTTCTGATTTCTGAATTTTCTGAATAGACTTTTTTTCTTACAGTGCACTTGAGTCAAGGTTGTCTACCAGAAAAGGCTTATTAAAAACATTTTCATTTAGCTCAAAGACTTCTTTTTACTGAATGACGATGTCTCTTCACAAGGATAACTGACTGCCAAATACTGTACGCTTAATGTTAAAATTGGCTAGCTGTGTAAAGTAAAAGAAAATATGCAGGGCTGAAATTGGATTGGCCTTTAAGCTCAATAAAATAGATAATAAGGAAAGATTGAATGAAACTGCCATCATTTATTTACATGAATTTGCAAGGACAAAAAATGTTACTTCTTTTCCTTATTCCTTTTTTTTTACACTTCTTTGCGCTGTAAAAATATATTTATTCTTATAATGAGGGTATTATTTAGCTGTTTTTTTCTGCATTCTGGCACTCGAAGCACAGTGAAACACCACCTGTTGCAAAACATGGAAACACATCGTGATTTATTTTGGTGACATAATGTGAGGAATCTTCCACATATGTGTCACCAAATGGAGTTTTAGAGGAAAACATCTGATTGTACATTTTCCACCAAGGTAGAAGTTGTTAAAAAAAACTATATCATGATAGTCACTTATACTTTAGTAAGCATCTTTAGTAGAGCATTTGGACAGCAAATAATTGAATCAGCCATGTTGTTTGAGAAAATCATGTTGAAAAAAGGCTCTGATAGTTCAGAATGTCCAATAGTTCTCGCATTGTTTTTGATTAAGTTAAATGGTATTGAAAATTAAAATTCCATTTTTATTTACTGTACTCACCCTCAAATTATTCCAAACCTGTATGACTTTTAAACACTAAAGTAGAAATAAAAAAATAATAATAAATCCTCTACCGACCATTGTTTTATATAAGTGAAAACTCCAAAATTACAAAAAAGGTATGATGAAAGTAACATATAAATTGCTCAGACTAAGGTGCTATATTCCAGATTATTTGAAGCCATAGCTTTTTGTGAGAAACAAACTTTAACAACTTCAAATGACTTCAAAAGACTTGAAATATAGCACACAAGTTGTCTGGACTACTTTTATACTTTTAAGTCAGAAGAAAGTAAATCATACAGGTTTGAAACACCATGAATGTGAGTAAATGATGACAGAATTTTTCATTTTGCATTACAGATCCCTTTAATTTTGGACCCACATACATACATAGGTAAACTGTGATAGTCACACAACAACAAACACTCCATTTATATAGAAAGGGTACACGTGTGCATGTTAAAATGAACATACTCAAAAGAAAATAAACATCCAAGCATGTATAATTGGACTACAAAATCTTTACAGAGGCTTGTCTGAGCACTTACACTCTGGCAACAAAAACATGTTGAGGTAAATTAGGCATAGATTGATAGACACACACACTCGCATCTGCTCAGGTAAGTAATACAGAGAAACATTGTTTCACACGGCTCTGCTAATTAATGATGAATGAACTGCTGCACCACGTTCAAATGATGTCTGATCTCTGAGGAGAGAACTCGTACTGACTAACAAACACTCCATTCATATTCCTCTCTCTCGCTCTCTGCCTAGGGCCTACATCTGACTCTGAAGACTTTGCAGAACACAATTTAAAAGACAAGGCAAAACATCATAAAATAAACACTCCACGACACAAGCAGCCCATGTTCATCTACGTATAAAGTGACTTTCTCTCGTAGAAATAGCAGTCTTCTCTCTGGTGCAGTTTAAACATCATTCGTTATGGGATGCTCAAATCCGCTTTTGCTTCAAGAAAATTGCTTAATAATTTGAGTTTGCAACAGTGTCACTGACTGGATTTGAACTGCCGGTGTGGATAGAGAACATACTGTATTTAGACTCCATTAGTCAAAGATCTGTTGCTCAGATTATCAATAGCTCTTAAGTGCTTAACGAGCATTCGGCACTAACCTCAATGTGAATGTCTGATGAACATCTGCCAAGAACCATTAGTTTAGTCATAAGACTCCAATGTGTGCAGCCTTGAATCTCTAAGATGAGCTGCAATGGGTTTCCATGCAGTCACAGCCAACTCAGCAGACAAGGATTTGGAAATAGTTGATATATTGTGATATTGTTTTGAAAATGAACAGTTCTGGGCTGATTTTTTCTTTGCAGCTGTTTGATAGATGCTGCATCAAACCCAGGATTTGTGGCTTGCGTCCATATATTGAAAAGGCAGGATGTGCCTCTGTTCTAACTACTATTGATGTCTGAAGCTCTCTCACAAAAATATGGAGAGATATACAGGTATCTGGTTGAGGAAAGAGCTGGGTGTTTCTTGGACTATGGGCACTTCAGGGCACTACTGGCCCTGACTTTAAAAAAAAATGGCCTTTACTTTTAGAACTTTAAACACACTTTACACTCTAATCAGTTTAAGGTGTTCGTTAACAATGTTCAACAGTGTATATACATACATTAGAGGAGACTTCTGTCATTTTATTTGCTAAAAGTCACGAACATTGCCACCATAGTATCATTTACACCACATCTCAAATAACTGACTTTTAAAAATTTCACTTAAGTGTATTTTATACTGTGTAGCCTACATTTCATATTGCATTGTTTTTAATATTATTATGTATCATATGTATTTATGTGTTAAGCGTATATTTGGCTGCTGTGTTCTCTGGTACAACACAAATTTCCATAAAATATATGCTTTTGTATATTTAATATTTAAGTATAACATATAATAATATGTAATGTTGCAACATATATTTAATTTCATTTCATTTCATCCAAATTATGTATCGTGTGTAATAGCATGTGTGGACTCTTTTGTCTGTAATTTTTATAGCTAACATTTATACATCCAAAATAAACAAGATTTTATATGATTTTAAAGTAAATACGATGTTCACACTTTTTCTATAATTTAGCAAAATTGCAACTCTATTGGAGTTAGTGCACAATAAAAAAAATAGTTTCCCAAGTGATATCTATTTTTTATCTGTTTATATCATCATTTAAAGTTCTTCATCTATGCTGTTGTTTAGCCTACTTGATAAACACATACACTAACCTTTAATACAACTTATTTAAATAATATTAATAATATAATAATATTAAATAATATGTATTTATTTAGAAGGATTTTGATATTCTAAGATTGAAAGTCTTGGTCTGGGAAAAGGGTAATACAATAAAATAAAGCCATAAATAGCATTTGAAATGTAGCAAAAGTAAATAATGATGGCAAGGATAAGTTTTTGATTGTTTTAATAAAAATCAACCCCTGACATATAATAGAAACACCCATTTATTAAACGTGTAAAATACATTACACTCTCGGAAAAAAGCTGTCCCTGGGGTGGTACCTTTTCAAAAGTTTCTATTTTGTACCTTATTTACCCCTAAAACATGCATATTAATACCTTAAAGTTACATATTATTACATCAAGAGAACATATTAGTACCTAAATTGTACATATTAGTATCCTTTGAAAGGGCACTGCCCCAGTTTTTTTTTCTTTTTTTTTTGAGAGTTTATCATGTCATTGAAACACTGAGGGCAAGTGGACAGAGAAGTAATTTATGGACAATAACAGAAACACTGAGAATGACAGAATGATTGTATACTACCTTTATGGTAAAGCTAACAATAGAGCGCAAAGAACACAAGACTGTGGCGTAAAGCAGCGAAAGCAAGAGAGTGATGTACATCCCCTATTGACCAACAGCAATAAGCTGTCAGCCATGGCTTTTCAGCCTGATAGGACAGAATTATGCTTCCACTCGGTATATCAGCCAGCCAGACACAGCTCACTGTAAATTATCAGACGGCGGGATATCAGAGTTGCTTCTGTGTCGATGTGTTAACCCTCCAGTTATAGACGTCTCTTTCTCCATTTCCTCAGTGCTTTCTTCAGCATGTGCCAGAATTTGTGATTAGCCTGGCCTTTGCCTCTGATTCTCCACTGCGTCCACCCCTGCAAGAGCAAGCATGACTTCCTGAGACTGCCATTGCAAAACTCACATTACATATTACGTGCACCATGGCAACATGAACCTCAGCTTTCACGGATCAACTTAACCAGCACGCTAATTAGCAGGTACACTAACCTAGCTGTCGAAAATGCCAGAAGGCTAAGTTAACTTTTAAACGTGTTCCAGAAATATAGCACCTAATGAAGTCAGGTGATCAGAGCTGCCCCGTTCATTCTCGTCTCAGCGTAAACAGGTGTTTTAGCATTCGCAAATGAACATGGCCAAGGTTGGTTTGGTCTGTCCAAACCTACACATTTCTATCCCTGCTTTTTGTTTCAATTTAATCTTCTTAGATGTAGTGAGCTCATAATGAATGTTAACCTATTTTACCGTTCTGTCGTCATTGAATAATTGATGTCACACATTCTTGCTAAGAAAGAAATAATATGTAGACATATTAAAATAACTTTCCCAAGATAAAATAAAACTGATTAAAAAAAGGGATGAGTGAAATTAAAGAGCGAGCGAGAGAGGGGCCCTTAGGGTTTGGCTTCGTATTTAAATGAGGAGCTAAAGCAGAGAGAATTCTGTGAAGTTAGTAGACCATTTATTAAATACTAGGGTCTACACTGCTTCTGTAGTGTTTATGAAGGCTGTTAACCATTCAGCCTCGTCTCCTTTATTTTATTAAAACCTGAGACTCTCTGACCCTCCAGTTAAACAACCTTGAGATTAATACTCACTGATTGAACCATAATCGCTCTTATAAAATAATAGTTATTGCTATTGCAGCACTCCTGGATGTGACGGATGAACAACAGGGCGGGTAGACAAAAATGACAAGCTCTTCTGTCGCAGATTTAACCCTTCCGTGGAGCCACAGGATTTACAGCTACTGCTTAATGCTTCTTCAGCCTAAAACGTAATGACATCCTCCACAAAAGGTGATTTAAACATGACAAATGTAAACGTAAGCATGTTGTTCATTAAAAGACTAAGAGAGCAGGCAAAAGAATAATTATTCTTTTTATAGTTTTATAATTACAGTTTAGAATAAGAGACTATATATATATATATATATATATATATATATATATATATATATATATATATATAA
>NW_015506018.1:90698-116640 GCF_001515645.1 Sinocyclocheilus grahami
TATATATATATATATATATATATATATATATATATATATATATATATATATATAAAATTATATATATAATTATTATAAGTTATAAGTCTTATATAATGACTAAGTCTTTAGTGTCACATAATCCACAGAAAAAAAACTCAATTTAACTCCTGGTTAAAACTATTAACATTAATCAACACATCTGTGTTCATAACTGTGGACAGCTATGTGTTGCAGATACCATTAATTACAAGAAACATGCCTGAATACATGCATGCAATTTATTTCCAAGTGGATTTTTCAAAATATGCAAATTTGCTTCATTTGGGGAGTTTCTAACGAGGATGTAATGTAAAGTGATTAGTAGTTCTCAAACTGCCAGACAAGGGGGGAAAGAGCATTGTCTTTGAGATATGAGTTAAACTAGTCTGCTAAGTTCCAGAGAGCCTGGCTTGCATATAAATCTCCAGTTCTAGTTAATGCCATTAACTGCAGTTTGATGCTGATCGGCCTCAATTTTCAAGCAACTGTAAAATTACCCGATGCTCAAAGTGTGCAGGCATGAGGGGGTGGTGGCATTAATTCAGAAAAGCTCTGAAATCAGCAGGGTTATGCTGGATGAATCTCTGCACAGTTCACCAACTCCGACCACAACCATCAGCAGAACCTCTCTGTGTGTGTGTGTGTGTGTGTGCGTGCTTGCTTAAGTGAGATGGATGGCTTCAACCCTGAAAGAGGACACCTGCCCTGCTCGCAAAACTCATGACAAGTTACAGCATCCCGAACAGGTTTTGTTGCCTTCGGGACACATAGAGGACAGACATCAGAAACTTGTGCCAACATGTCTGCCAGCTTCCTTGTGACACCTGACACGCATCCTCACAACCATTCCGCTCACATCCAGACAGAGAGAGAGAGAGAGAATAATAGCTTTTATTCTGGTTTCACAAGGGTCAAACACCTGCACAACTATCCCCAGAGGAGCAGAGAGATGGGGAATGAAGGAAGGAGGGATGAAAAGAAAGAAAAAGACAGGGTTGAGGTGATGAATAGGCCTGACTGCAGCTGCTCGATCGAAGCGATTGATCGGCACGGTCGCCGACTGATAGTTTCACCTTCCGTCAAACACACAAGGAGAGATAGAGTCTGATAGAAAGGTGGATTAATGCTGGGTGGGGTTGGGGGAAGGCACCTATAAATTAATCTAATCTTTCAAAATGTCAAGTGAAACTTAGCGCTTGAGTTATTTTCCACAGCTGTCACATAGATGATTTAGGCCTTTTAATGAACCGGAGACCATCTGGAAAATTCTTAGGAGTCATAAATATCACAACTGAGCTTTAAGGTTTTTTTTTTTTGCTTTAAAATTATTTGGGGTGTTAAATACTTTCTCTAAAGCTGCCTTTCCACTATCTTCAACCGCGTCATACAGTGTGAATGTCACATTTCACTCCCTAGTGCCAGTCAAATGGAACTTTCAAATTGTTGTGAAGCAACCCTTCGCTTATTCACAATGGTACAATGAATGATTTGAATAAATATAATGAATGTGAATACATCCACACAAAACAAATGACCCCCAATTCATCTGAAAGAAAAACATAGGTTTTCTAGGGCCAATCAATGCAAATAATGATTAAACAGTTAAAATCTTGGTCAAACTTTATTTTAAGGTCAAATTCTCGCTATTAACAAACCATTAACTATGACTTCTGCCTCAATAAACCCCTAATTTGCTGCTTATTAATACAGTACCAGTCAAAAGTTTTTGAACAGTAAGACTTTTAATGTTTTTTTTAACATATTGGCTGTTTATTAGTATTTATAAAGCACATATTCTGCATGAACATTTTCTACGTCCCTTATCCTACCCAATACCTAAACTTAAAAACTACATTAACAACTACATCTGCCTCAATAAACCCCTAATTTGCTGCTTATTAATACAGTACCAGTCAAAAGTTTTTGAACAGTAAGACTTTTAATGTTTTTTTTTAACATATTGGCTGTTTATTAGTATTTATAAAGCACATATTCTGCATGAACATTTTCTACGTCCCTTATCCTACCCAATACCTAAACTTAAAAACTACATTAACAACTACATTTTTTATGTTTTTTAAAGTCTCTTTTAGTGTTTTTAAGTCTCTTCTGCTCACCAATCCTGCATGCTGAAAGTTTAGCTTTGATCACAGTAATTACATTTTAAAATATATTCAAATAGAAAGCAGTTATTTTAAATAGTAAAATATTTCACAATATCACTGCTTTTGCTGTGCTTTTTTGGGGGGGATCAAATAAATGCAGGCTTGGTGAGCAGAAGATAATTCTTTAATAATCGGCATGCTAATAAGCAACTAGTTAATAGTGAGAATTGGTCTCTATACTACTAAAGTGTTACTATTACTTCTGCCATAATTATTCACAACCACCATTTTCCAAAAATAGTGTTGAAAGAATAATGTTTTAGAGGAAAAATACCGGTTATAGATTTGAGTTTGAATACATCACATCCGGTTGTATGCCATCTAGCCATAGAAGTTCAAATCAGATACACAATTTCTGCATATTATCAGAAATCCTTACTTCTCTCAACTACTCTACTTTTAAAATTGAATTATTTCAGTCTGTAGTTGTTGGTTGTTGGAAATAGCAGAAAGTTGGCTTTATTCCATCTAAATATTCAAAGACAACTGTAAGCAGCTGCTTGATTTTCCCTGAAAACACCGTGGCTCTGTAAAGCTAAATAGATCACCTTCTTAATCTTAAAACAGATAAATCTGAAGCCATACTCAAAACAATTTGATAGTGGTAAGGGTGTCTCTCCTGTTTTAAATGAAAACCATCTGAAAAACTCTTTTCAATATGAGGCTGACCAAGTTGGCTTGAACTGAAAATTCGAACTATATTTTTTCAAAAGCATTTTATGCTATTGTGCATTATTCAGTAACCAGTTTCTTCTTCTTAAGCAAGTCCCCGATCAATGTATCGTGCAACATAACAAATACAAAAAAAGGTCTGTTTCATTTTATCGCAGCAATCAATGTATTTAGGGCAATAAGCTAGTGAACCTGTTTCATAGCCAGCTAGTCAATTTAAGGCTATTGTTAAACAATAAGAAACAGAAGAACAAGTTTCTTTTTCCACTGTATAAATACCTTTAAGAGCTCAGTTTAAATGGCACTATTAAAGTTGTCTTTAAAAAATTGGAACATGCATATTATTATGCTTGTGCCAAAGTAAATTATTGTAGAACTAATTCCCTACTCCAGTTTCCATTCACTGAATCATGTTCAAATAGATGTTTCAAAAATTAGCAATTTTCGATTTTATTAAGGAGAGTGAAGGGCAATGTTCACTCGTGGTACAATTACTGCAGCTGTTACTGTCAGTTTTAGCCCAAATCCTTCAGTGAATGCAGCTTTATGACAGACATTAATTTGATGGGCTATAAGCCATTAGAGGCTGCATCATTTTATACTGCTGATAAAATAGAAATGAAATTACTGTGCTGCAGTATCTTCTTCTCACTGGAGTGTCTCTCAGCAGCACTCTGTGGGGTGTTTCTGTTGGAAGTGGAGGAAAGATGGGTCTTTTAAACCACGCTTGAACTGCTCTGCATCGTTTACCTCACAGTGGGTGTCCTTAATAAAATATGCTTAATAAATATATACTTGCATTGAGTATATACATACTGAGTGCAGTATTCATACTGAGTGCAGTTTAATCGCTGGGGTCATCAGGCCACTGTGCTGTATGCTTATACTGCTGGATTGGTGAGCTGTGTTACTGACCATAGATTTTGAAAACATGAAAAATAGCTTATGAAAATGTCATTCTATTTTGACAAGGAATCAGGTCTCGTGCTGCTACAGTAAAAATGGACATGCTGTATGGAAAAGTGTTTGTTTATATGTCACAGCAGTGTATAATGCATCATATCATGAACAAGATGAATGATTATCAAAGTATTTCTGACATGGTTTTCAGTGCATCATTTTTTACTAAATCACTGGATGTGGGCAGAGATAAATCACATAGAACAGTGAAATCATTCACTGTGACATAAACCTCTCTATGGACAACTTATTTTTAAGACTTAGCTTAGCATTACTGTTTAGACGTTTGGGGTTGGTAAGATGTTGAAGTCTCTTATACTCACCAAGGCTGTATTTATTTGATCAAAAATACTGTAAAAACTGTAATTTTATAAAATAATATTATTATTAATTAAAATAACTATTTGAATATATTTTAAAGTGTTATTTATTCCTGTGATGGCAGCCATTACACCTTTCTTAAGTGTCAAATGATCCTTCAAAAATGGATGGATGGATGGATGGATGGATGGATGGATGGATGGATGGATGGATGGATGGATGGATGGATGGATGGATGGATGGATGGAAAATAGAACATTCAAAAGACCATATATTTGAAATAGAAATCTTTTGCAATATTATAAATGTCTTTACAGCATTTCTGATCAGTTTAATGAGTCATTGCTGAATAAAGGCATTAATTTCTTTAAAAAATATTACTGACCCCTAACTATTAAGACATATTTGATAGGGACTTAAAAGCATGGCAGGAAATTTATGGAATTGCTGGATGACCACATCACGTCGTCAGTGGCCCCCGTCTCTCATGTCGCTGCAAATTGCTAATTCTCATTGAAAATAAATGACTTCCAGTTGGTTTAGTCCTCTCTCTCTCTTTTCTGATGGCAGGCACATTTGTTGTGCTGTTGCTGTCACGGCCAGCTATGAAATAGTCCCTTTTTCTTGTGTTCTCAGTGTGTATTCTTCACAAAAATCCAGAACTGGAGAATAAATGTGTTTAGAGGATCCGTACAGCCAGTGAACACTGATATAATTGCTGCCATTTTATCATTCTGTTCTCAAGCCATTTGTCTTGCTGTCTCCATCCTCTGTTCTCATGGTTTTTTTCTCTCACTGCTCTGGCTTACTAATTAAGAACCAGCACCATGGGACTCACTTTTTTTCTGCTTCTCTCCCAAATACAGGTCACAACTTTCACAACAGGAAACATCCTGGCACACACAGGAAGAGGAAAAGGAGAACTGAAAATAGTATTTTTGCAACTTCAATTAAATCAGGTGAATTCTGCAATGCATCTAAATGGAAAGTTTTTCGTTTATAGCCAAATGCTGACATGAAGTACAAGAACAAGTTGCACAGATGTCAAAAGATAAGTTTAATTTTTGCACTATTTCTATCTGTGCCTTTAACCCCAGACAGCATTATTATTATTATTAATAATAACAGCTAATTGTTTTCAATTATCAATTATACATTTTGTCAATTTAGAGAGAATGCTATGTTTGCATTAAATATCTATTGTTGGTGCTTAATTAGTAATTTTATAAAATAATTGTATTATTATTATTATTGTCATTGTTATTGTTGTTATATACCACTAACAGTTATCAATTAATTTTCAATTATAAAATATCAGTATTTAGAGAGAATGCGCATCTGTGTTTGCAATAAATATTTATTGTTGGTGATTAATTAATTATATAATAATAATAATAATTATTATTATTATAATTGTATTATTGTTGTTTTTATTATTATTGTTAGTATTATTACTATAATTAATAATATTACTATTATACATATACCAGTAACAGTTATCTGTTGATTGTTTTTAATTATCAAATATAATTTAATTTTTAATATGATTTTATTTACAGAGAATGCACAGCTAATGTTTATAACAGATGTCAATTAAAGGGGTCCTAATATGCTCTTTTACAAAGTCTTGATTTTGTTTTGGGGGTGTACTAGAACATGCTCTCATGCTTGGTGGTTCGAAAAATTCATTATTTTTCACATAATTTACATTATTAAAATACCTTTCTCCCCAGTCTGGCCCATAGGCTCGATTAGTTCCGGCTTTGATGAAGGTCCACCTTCCGAAAAACAAAATGTGTTGTGATTGTTTAACTGTCCCAGTGCGTTGTGATTGGCGAACAGCTTAGACGGTGTTCATACTGCCACGCCCCTTGCTCCGTCGTTCAACAAAAACTTTTGGGCGAATCCGGCACTGTACTCCCTCGTGTTGTGGTTATAATGCTCAGGAACAGAGATTCATATAAATTGCAACCACTGTTTCCTGACATTATCCACTTTCAGAAGCTCAAACAAAGACATTTGGGCATGGAGGTGAAAAAAAAACAGCATTTCAGGCGGTCGCACACCGGACGAGAAGCGCAGCATCGCGCCACGCCACGCCACGCCACGCCACGTCTTTAAAATTCTGTAACGGGGTTGTTCTAGATGGGGGTCGATCTCAGGTCTCTCACGTTCAAAGTTACTGAGTCTACTGATTGAGCTAACTTCCCAATTAAAGACTCCAAGAGCAGAGGGAGCAAAGAACAGGGAGTCATTGATCTCCAGCAAAAGGCAATCTTTACTGAAGAAAAGTGCAACAAAAACAAAAGAAGCAGAGCTTCCAAAAACAGAGAAAAGCAAAGCAGAAACTAGAGTCAAAGAACTTCAACAGAACATACTTAACGTTCAGCAGGCAACTGGTAACATAGGCTCAAGACTGAACAATAAAGCATGGCCTAACCCACTTATATAGGGCTAAACACAGGTGTCTCACATCAGGCTTAATGAATGTTAGAAATCAGCAGGAACCTGGAGGGAGGTGCCACCTGTTGACCAGGAGGTAAATTAACAGTTCAGTGGTGAGTTCTTACAAATTCAAATACTTTATTTTCTATGAGTGTGGCGCCTTTCGGCGTCTGTCCGCGGCGCCCAGCTACGTCTTGTTATACTTGTAAGAATTGTTCTAGACATGCCGAAAATTTGACGCTACAGCACAGCAGCTCTTCTTCTTCGTTTTCTCTGATGCATTAACTGTGCAGCAGCACTTCTTCTTCATCGTCTTTCTTTCGTCTGATGCACTCACTCAACCAAGCGTTCTAACCACAACCTCGCCCCTCCTCACCCCCCAACCATTCGAATTTCTGTAGGCGGGAATTATTTTTAATGATATTCCAATGAGCCGCTTTGTGATATCACAAAGTCTGGAAAACAAACGCTGTAGTCCAAACGAGCCGTTCGCTGTAGTTCTTGAAAAGCAATTTTTAAAAAACGAAATATCTCCCTTTGGAGTGGACTTTGAGATTTGTAACTTTCTAGATCTTTTTTTATGCCCAAACATACACACTACACACTGACTAAAATTTAAAAAGTGAAAAGCATAATAGGACCCCTTTAAGAAAAGAAAATAATCCAATGGGGTAAAATAAAGATTTATTCTCTAAAATAAATTATATTATATTATATTATATTATATTGTATATTATATATTTTATTAGCAATTTTGCCTCCCAGATAAATGTAAAATATATTATATATATTTTTTTTTATGTTTTGCAATGTATAAATCAACATAATGTAAATACAACAAAGATTCTGCCTCCCCTCATATCATCATGCTTGTCGGAAGATTCACAGTAGCAGGTGGCTAAGAGGGAACTGTTTCTGTGTATGATGAGGCACACCTGAACTTATTAGAGCCTCATCATCACTGCCATAAAGGCTCCCACACGTCTCTCTAACAGGACACGGGTCTCCCATGTGTATGACCAAGGTGTCCTCAAGGTCCAGGAAGGGTATGACATAGCAGGACCCCTACAGAGACAATGACCGCCTGGTCCTGTGCCTCTGGACCTAACCGCCCCCTCCACAGCCTGACCTTCACTTCCCCATGGACACTGTAAACCCTTGTTATTTAATTTAAAATAAAAGCCTCCCCTTAGTTTCTCACCGCAAATCCCACTGTGTTTGTTTGCTCTCTGCCTCACAAGAAATAATAGCGGTTCCACCAGCAACTGCAAGCTTCTTTTCCAAGGGTTGGATCATCTTTGTCAGTGTGGTTCTGGATCAGAGCCGAATGGTTGTGGGTGATGAGTGTTCAGCGCTGCTTAATTCTGCACAACACACACAAGCACACCCACATAAGCCATTTGTCAAAACCTTCTGGCCAGTGTGACATCTGTCAACATGATCTGCATGGGGAATTATCATACACATTACATATTGTACATACATGTATATCATTAAGAATTACACTGTTTAGGCAAGCCTGGTTGAAGCTAGTCTAGCTGGTCTCTCAGCCTGGCAAAGCAGGTTTGAGCTGGTTTAAGTGCCCAAAACCTTTTACAACCAGCAAACCAAACTAAGACCAGGTAACTAAGGTAAGACCACCAACCACTGTGAGTTAGTTTAAGCTTGTTTCATTTATTTGTAGAAATGTGCCCTTAATTACTGAAAATTTATATTTATGAAGCAGGGGGTTTCCTATTTTTTTATGCAAAGAACCAAATATGATGATCCCCTTGCGAACAACCCCCTTCTTAAAATATAAATATACAGCTATTTTTTCATGTGTGAAACCCAATTTATACTGTGAAAACTATAAAAAAAATAGATACATCTACTTGTGTGTGTTTCATTTTAGATTCATCAAAAGTAATTTTTGATTAATCTAATGATTTCTGGCCAGTGTTTTAAAAGCAGAATGAAACCCGAATAATGTCACATTCTGAGAATGTCAATTATTATTAGTAGTAACAGTTTCTTAATTGTTTTTTCCCCCCTCTGAACTTTTCAGAAACCTGCAGACGCCAGTTTTAAAACTCTTTCCATAAACCATAAAGCATTCATATCGAGCTTTTGGTATGTAAAAAGATGAAAACTGAAGTATTTAGCAGAACACCGAACTCTACAACCCATGGACTAAATTAAACATTTCATGGAGTTTCAAAGTTTAAACCATATGACACACTCATAAAACTCATGTATCTCTCTCATCCTCTCATTGTTTTTCATTTTTATCTCTCTTTCACTCATTCTGTTCATCTGTTGTTGCTCTGTACTCATCCTCTTCAGTGCTAATGGCTCTGTGACGGGGCCATCTGTTCACACACACACACACACACACACTGGACAGTGTGATGCTAAATGGCACTAGTGTCCTGGTATCTGATAATCACAACAAATTTAAATAGGGTGTGTAAATGTGTTAGCATAGGGCAAATGTGATTATTCTATAACATTACGCTGCATGGTTACACTGGAGCAATAGACTGCATGAATAAACAAGAGCACATTAAACTAAAGACTAAGATGCACCACTGAACTACATTTGATGCATCATAAAACTTAAAAGTGCAACAACACCATAGCATAAAGTCCAGCAAAAACCGCAGTATTAATTAAGCAATTAGACCACAGCATTAAACTCCAGCTCTGGAGATCACTGGATCACAGCGGTGGAGACTGTTGGTAGCATCTGAAGGAATTTGACCACAGGAGTCGTATTAGCTCGGCAAGTCCTATAGGACCAAATTAGAGCATCGGAATCTACAAACCCTCACACACTGAACTATTTTCTGCCACTGGCACATTTTCGGGAAACGTCAAGGAATCTGGGTACAGACTCTACTTAAAGATGAGTGAAGGGAAGCTTCCTCTGTGCCAGCAGCAGTCTGGCCTATAAACCTGTAGATGTGACTCAGATAGGGGCTGTTTATTTTAGTCTTGCCATTTTAAGCTTCTCGTGCAGTTAATATTTTATGTTTGTCACTGAATCAACAACATTCTCAGCATGGATTTTCCTCAAAAAAAAAAAAAAGTTCAGGATATTTAGTTGAACATATGACAGCCCCAAAAAGACTCATAAATAAGAATTTAGACCAAATGTGACTTTTCCACAAATTCACACTTGTTCCTTGATTTAAACTTAGTAAACTGAATCATGAAGAAAAGAAAAATAATAATGTGAACAGAGAAATGAGAGGAAATATATAAGAAACAGCTAGAAAATATAAAAAGATATGAGTAAGTTTTAAACCCATATATGTTCAATTTGAAAAATATATTTCCTAGCTGTGGAACGTTGTCGGCAACATATATTTAGCATATATTTCAAATATATTTTGGCAAGATTTATTTATTTATCTATTTCGTTTACACAAGAGCCGTAACTGCAAGCAGAAATGTAAGTACAAAAAATCTTTCACTATTTATTCAAATGTACTACTTCAATAACACATTTTAACATTTCACATTATATAAATGAACTCTGCTCTGCATTTGAACTTTTATTATATTTATTAAGCCTTTTTCCTCGTGAGGACTGTTGGATTGTCCCCATAATTTCAGATTTGACTAACTTTGTAGAGTTATTTGGTCCTCGCAATGTAAGAAAAACCTGAACCAACCAGTCCACATGCATTACTGCTTTCACCAGAGTATGACCTCAAAGAAAAAAATAACAACAACATTTTCTTAGACCATAGCAGTGCTAGATTTAGTACTGCTATTACTGAATAATTAATGTCAACAAACACTTCACTTTGATGGGGAATGTTGTCTTGTGGAATCTGGAACAGCAGAATGACAGAGGGGTCAGTTAAATGTTATCATCATGCCAGCTGAATTATTAAGATCTGCTAGATTGCAGTGTTTGGCTCCTGAAAGATCTTGGTGTCCTCTCACATTATTATGCTAGAGGGGCTCTACCCAAGAGCAGACAGAAAGATTTCTCCTCAATATTACTTGCTGTTTATTTTATCCTTGTTGTCAGTGGCATACACCCAATTCACCTATTGGCTTGTCTCTGTTGTTCTGAACACCACAGGCCTCTCGGGCCTCTGGAGGGAACGGCTCTTCTGTGAGCATGTTAAGAGCCAACTGCAGGTCACAAACATTTATCGTCACTTTGCAATTTGGGGCTGAAACCTTCCATTTCTTCTACACTTTAAAAATGTATGTCCTTTCAGACATTGCTATAGGCTGAAGAATACAGTATCTGACAAACTCTCTCTCTCTCTCACACACACACACACACACACACACACACACAATTTAGTGTGTGTACTGTGTTTGTGTGCTGGGAGGTTGCTGTTAATGCATCATAATTTAGCCGAACTGCATTAAAGCCCCAACCAGTGTTTTGATGCAAATTTCTATTCGAAAAACTATGAAGACAACATTTCCAATCTCTATCCAATCTTTCCTCTATTATTGTTCATCTGCGTGGCTGATATGAAAATAATGAGGAATGATGTGTTTTTATCAGCAAACAGTTATGTAGGTCACCGATGTTAAACTTCGGAATGGTGGAAGACACACTTACACAAACCAGCCAGATAAAGCATGATTAATATGCATTCATCTGTGTGTTTTTGTAGCTATGTGTGTGTGATGGTGATAATGCTAATTTATAATCTACAGATGTTTTTGGTTAAGCTGCTATCCTCTACCCACTTGTAATTTTATGCTGATTTATTCTGTAATATTTGCATCTTTAAAGCAAAACCTTTATAATTAATAAGAGTAATAATTTATAAAATAATAAGCGTTGAAATTCTGTGTTGTCACGGTCACGTGTGCATATTAATTAAGCGGAGTGCGAGTTCTGAATATCACCATGGCTGTGGTTTGGCTTTAGATAATCAGAGCCATGCTGATATATAGGGTGATACTGTGTGATATTGCTATTAACAGTTAAATAAACAACTTTTTAGAAACGGTATTGTGGATGTTGGTTGGTTGGTATGTTGGTTGCACCAGCGATAAAAGTTTCAAATGAAGTCAAAGGTTAATTACCGATGTGCATTTAAGAGCAACACATAGTAGCTATATTTAGTTTCTAAATGTATACCAGTGTTTTTGAACAGATTGGTTTAGTGAATGATTCAAAGACTCACTCATAGTGACAGTAAGTTTTTTTTCACAAACACTCTAAAAAAATAACAGTTCTTTATTGACATTAGTGGTTCCATGAAGGACAATTAACATCCATGGAACCTTTCCATTCCACAAAAGTTTCTTCATAATGGAAAAAGGGTCTTTAGATTTTTTACATTTTCAAATAAATGGTTCTGTTAACTATTCACTGAAAGCCTTTTTGGGAAACCAAAAACGGTTCTTGGAATTACAGTGAAAACCCAATTTTAAACCTTTATTTTTAAGAGTGAATGAATCAGTGTTTTGAATTAATCGGTTGACTGAATAATTCAACGACTCACTCTCAAAGACTATGTACAGTGCAGAAAGAGGCATTCTTGGAACGGCCCTCGTCCAATCAGATTCAAGAACCATAACTAATTGTATAGCCCTAACTATCTTGCAAATGGCTGCGGGTAAACATATACCTCATCTACAGAATTACAGATTTTTTATGCGCACCTATCATACAGTTATCACATCTCATCACATTCATTTACATGCAACTCCTAGCATTAATGTGTTACGTACATGCACACTCATATACGCATACAATATACAGTACCTGCTACATGTATGCACACAGTCACACAACAACCGCACAGTGATTCTTTCCCCCTTTCTTTCTCGTCTTTCTTTCTTATTTATTCCTCTAGCTCACATTTTATTTTCGTCTGTGCTGTCAGAGTGTGCATGGTATCTCTCCTGGCCTTTTCCCTCTGCCATCAGACTTCATTAAATCTGTAAGTTGTATTTGCATAAGCGGCACCAAGTCTCAACACCTACATCCCAGGGTGACATGTCATTTCCTGGTGTGTGCGAATGAGAGAAAGACAGTACGGTGGCAGCGCCTGACAATATGCGTGTGCATCTTTGTTCACCTGTTTGTATTTTGCTAGATTCCTACTGATTCAAGGTAGCCCAACAATCCCAGATGCTTTAGAAGTGAGCTGCGCCTATTATTATTCTGCAATGTTCAGTTGAATTTTAAAACTCACAGTCTCGTTTTTGTGTGGGGGGAATTTCTGCTACGGTGAGCTTCAATATGTGTACGTGCGCCTCTGGGTGTGTGTTTCATGATATCATGTATTACGATATCAGCATGCATCTCTATACACGACCTATGCATCATTTCACTTTCAAATATCTCTCTTTGTGCACCTCTCTCTCTCTCTCTCTCTCTGTGCTGCCATTGTAGTTAGTATTAATTAATTTTATTTTGGGCTAATTTCTCTAATCTCTTAATGACATGCGCAAACGTTCTCAAGATTCCCTCAAAGCTAAATAGCATGTGCATTGAACAGATCTGAGCATTCGATTAGACAAAAACAAATCCCATTTTGTTGTCAGAAAGGGAAGGACAGAGAGAGGTGGTGTACAGAGAGCGTATATTTACACTGCAAAGAGTTATTTTAGTTCCTTTTGAAACATGAGGGTGTGCATTTGGAGTGACTGCGGTTTTGTCTTAAGGCGTAAAGGTCAGAAAACACGATACATATATAATGCTGATTATGTTATTTTTCTGCGTATCAGTATCGGTGGAGGAAACCTGAATAAATCATGTTATTTGTGGCACAACAAGCCATTAGGTTTCATTAGCTTGCAGCCTCTGAAATCAGGGTACGGAGAAAAATTATTTTCGACATTTTTAATTATTGTATATAATACTGACACATGTACTCAATAGCAGTTACCAGGCTGGATAAAAACATTGATAATAAAAGTGATAACCTTTAAACTTTATTCTGCTTGTTTTGAGAATAACACTTTGATCTTTTACACGTTTACATTTTCTAGAATATACTGGTACATCTAATCTGTTATTTCAGACTGTGGGCTTGAAAAGCTTTAATTTAGAAACAAACATTATACAGAAGATGAGTCCGTTAAAGGTCCAGATCGATTTTACACGTTTAAATGCTGTTTAAAGGATTCCACAAGAAATGATTGGACCTTCTGATCGGGTAGAGCAGGGATGGTTATGGATTTGCCGGAAGAACTGAAGGACAAGGAAGGAGAGCATGTTGCTGATAAGCTTAAACTCCATTGGGCTGCACTGGTGTAGATGATCCAAACATCTTCTGTAAAAAAACAACAACAACTGCATACGTACATCGAGACCCCCCAGCCAACACATTCCAGAGGTTGTGGATCCACACCCAGAAGATTGAGCGTCCGGAAGGCCAGGGGGTCCATTGAGGAGGGCACATTAACTTCAGGATGGTCCTAATGTTTATGGTGGATATATTTCTGGAGATCAGTCTGTTCCTCAGATGTTTTGATTGCAAGTAATCTTTGTATGACTAATAGTGATGGATCCTGTTAGCTGAAACTCAATGCTGTCTCTAGTTAGTCTTCACTTTCAGCAGTTTTGTCCCCAGTAAGTTGGGTCTGGTGGTTCCTTGGAGCGTAGAACTATCGGGTCACCTGGAATAGAGAACAAGGATTTGTTTAGTTTAGGTTTGACAATTTGGGGTATTTTCCCATTTGACACACCTGCACCTGTGTTTACTCCAATAACCCCAAAATATTAATCACTATGAACTATATGTGCCCATTTTGTGCAGAGGAAGAAGTCGTCTGGTTCTCCATCTCTGTTAGTACAGATTTCATTAATGCTTGACATTTATCTGCACAGACTTCTTGTCCTGGCCGCTGATGGGCATGGTCCGCCGGAGCTGTGGGTGAAACAGTTGGCGCCCAAGCAAACTCATTCATTTAGAACTTGGCACCATGCCTTCCAAGTTGGCACAGAGGGACGACTGAGGAGAGTGGCATGGCACGATGCCCGATACTTGATCCACCCTCTCAGTCTTCCTCTTTCATTCCTCTTCCCAGTGTCTCTTTCAGTTTTGGCAAGGTTTATGTTGCAAGAGGTGTGCTGGCATAGAACAAACAGTTACCATGCTGATCCATCATTATAAACATCCATACCTGATCAAAGCAACTCTCTTATATTCTTACAAACCTGCACTGTAGGTCCTTGGAATATATAAGATCTCCAGCTTCTTTCTCTTGATTTCTGTTTCTTTTAATGTGATGTATCATTTGCATGTAAGTTCACTTATTAATCTTGGTTAAAAGTTTTGATCAGCATGTGGTCCAATACTGAATACAAACTTAGAGAAGTGAGATCACTTTAAAAAAATTCAGATTGAATTAAAGAGCTGAAGGTTCAGTGCTGTAGGTCTTATTCTGAGCACAGTTGCATCTGTAATGAGAATGAATGTGTTTGTGTGGGTTTATGTAGCTGTACTTTTATAGGACCTGATAAAGCCTCTGGGGATGTTCTCAAAGGTAAAAATTATTTATAAAGTAAATAACGTTTTTGTTTTTCATATAAAAAGACAATATACATGCTGTAATATAACTTTTAAGAATATGTGAATGCTACCATGAGGCAGTAGGGTATTTTGGGTGGTTTTCAGCAGGTGGTTTGGGTGTTGCTATGCAGGTGTTCTGGATATTTGTTGGAACATTAGGTGGTTGCTCGAGCCAAAAGAGAGACAAGTCTTTATGAATTTTTTGTTAGCAGCCACTACTAACAATAATCGTTGGGTCAGATTTTGTCTACATTGTGGGAACAAGATCCCCCTACAGAGAGAGACAGATAGAATGTGTGTGCATGTGTGAGACAGAAAAATGTGACAGAGGGCTGTGTGTGCATGGTCCATAATAATATATAAACTCATTTTAACACACACACACACACACACACATAGTAAGTAAGGGCAAGAACTAAGGCAAAAAGTAGGTGTTTATCTGTTAAAGGGGTAAATCTATGGAATACTTGTGATAAGGAATTAAAATTATGTAATTCACTCTGCAAATTCAAGAAAATGTATAAAAAATAAGGTGTTAAATAATTATATGACTCAGTATCAATAATTGTGAATGTAATGTTACAATATTGAAGTAATAGCTGGAATGTGTATTTTTTGTTATGTTGTTTTGAATTATGTATGTACATTTGGGGTAATGTTTTTGTAACATGTTTATCTTGTATTTTTTAATGAAAAGTGTCGCTCATCAGTTAACTGTGTATAAAGGGTAGGCATAATAAGCAAGGCTTCAGCCTACACCTTTTTCGGTAATTATGTTTATTTATTTAATTATTTTGTGAAAAGTTGTCTGTGAGGACCGAAATAAAATGATTGATTGATTTATTGATTGACACACACACACACACACACACACGATTTCAAGAATTCACAAGATTTCACTACATCTAAAGAAACATCACATGCATTCAAAAACACTTCGTCACACACATGTAGGTTCACATGAATTCACTTTGATTAAATATGGATCACTGTTATGCGTGCATTTTATGTTATGAGAGGTATGATAGCACAGAATAGCTTATCAGCCATTGATCAAACCAGACTCTTTCTTCTCCTCCTCTTCTGCTCTCCTCTATTTTTTAATTTTTTTATAGAACTCTTTAAAAAATAATTAAAATTACCATGATTCTCATTTTTACAGTAATGGATGAAAACTCTCCAGATACATCTCCATGTATTGTTCTCTACAATAAAACAGAGTAGAGGCTAAGTAAGTCTATAAAATGTATACAGTATCTGTCAAAACCTTTAATTGGAAGTTTCAATATTTATAACTGCAGTGTATGGAAAATACATATTCTACTGGTTAATATTGTAATAATAATAATAAAAAATGTAGTTGTGTGTGCATAATTTGATTTGAGTCCTGGATACTTCCTCTCCAGCAGAGTCCAAAATTAACTTTCTGTCACACTTATCAATGTCGGGAGAACTGACAAAAATTGCCAGTAATACGTGTAATAAACTTCTTACTGGCCTTGAATGTGCATCATACATTAGGGTAAAATACAAAATAGCCAAATGCATAATGCACGTTCATGGCCAGATATATATAAACCATTTATTTTTTGCTCCTAAAGTAAAAAACTATTTTCCTCAAATTTTCCACTTGGCAAGACTTCATTTTGTACCCTGCTCTCCAGTGACTATCAGAATAAATGTTGACATCAAGTCTTCTGGTCACTTCATTTTATTTAATGCTTTGTTCTGCCTTTGACTTTTTCTGTTGAGAACAGTCTCAGTCAGTCACTTCACATCTGTCACACATAACATAAGTGCTTGTGTTTGTTGCTGTGCTCGTCTCTCTCTTTCTCTTTCTCTTTCTCTGTCTCTGTCTCTCTTTGTCAAAATTCAAGAAGCTTTATTGGCAGGATAAAAAGGGGTTGTCTCTGTTTCTCTGTTTTGTTCTTCTTTTTTTCCTAAATCAGGCTGTACTGTGTTTGATGTCAGTTCCAACAAACTTCAGACTCTCTCCACATGAACTCCTAAGGTATGGTACGGAGCGTGTTCACAACAACAGGAATTAGGTCACTGAGAGAAAGAGAGACAGGCTTTGTTCCAAAATCTAGTGTGCTGCCTATCTAGATCACATTTTAAATACTGAGAGACACATTTTAGCCACATTCTAAGGCATCATTGCTTGTATATTTCAACACACCCACAAAAAAAAACACTAGTAAGCCCATTGGAAAAAAATACAGATATCAGATAATGTCAATTATGAAAAAAAATAAATAAATAGATAAAATCAATCTAATAAATATTGATTGTTTTACTTAATATTTCTGTGTGATGTGTTGCACTTGGAGTGTGAATGACCCTGACAGCTTTGAAAGTTACGGCATCCCACAGGCCAAAAGGTGGGTGTTTTGAGGTGTATGTGTGGGAGTGTATACTAACGTCTCTCTCTTTCTCTTTCTCTTTCTCTGTCTCTGTCTCTCTTTGTCAAAATTCAAGAAGCTTTATTGGCAGGATAAAAAGGGGTTGTCTCTGTTTCTCTGTTTTGTTCTTCTTTTTTTCCTAAATCAGGCTGTACTGTGTTTGATGTCAGTTCCAACAAACTTCAGACTCTCTCCACATGAACTCCTAAGGTATGGTACGGAGCGTGTTCACAACAACAGGAATTAGGTCACTGAGAGAAAGAGAGACAGGCTTTGTTCCAAAATCTAGTGTGCTGCCTATCTAGATCACATTTTAAATACTGAGAGACACATTTTAGCCACATTCTAAGGCATCATTGCTTGTATATTTCAACACACCCACAAAAAAAACACTAGTAAGCCCATTGGAAAAAAATACAGATATCAGATAATGTCAATTATGAAAAAAAATAAATAAATAGATAAAATCAATCTAATAAATATTGATTGTTTTACTTAATATTTCTGTGTGATGTGTTGCACTTGGAGTGTGAATGACCCTGACAGCTTTGAAAGTTACGGCATCCCACAGGCCAAAAGGTGGGTGTTTTGAGGTGTATGTGTGGGAGTGTATACTAACCTTGGTGGTCTTCACCTTGTTTCCTGTGCTGCAGCTCCAGCCTGTGAGGTCAGGCAGGACTTTACACTCCTCACCATCCAAGCACGGCTGCATCTGACACCACCACTTCTGAGCTACTATAGACACTACACACACATCACAGGGAACATGAACAAGTACACTAAGGTCAGTACAAACAGAGGCACTCCCTTAAAAGAAGTAGGGGTCATATCATGGAATGGAATGAAACAAATCAGGCAAAGTTTGCATTGTTTCTAGATGGGTATAACACCTACACTCTGCATTTCCTTTTGAAGAAACTCACTGTTAGAAATGTATAGGTCCCAAATTATTTCAGTGCAGATAGTCTTTTCACAATGTAGTGCAGGCTTTGCAAAGACATATGTGACCCCGGGCCACAAAACCAGTCATAAATGAATTTTTTTTAAAATTGAGATTTATACATCATTTGAAAGCTGAATAAATAAGCTAAGGATAGAACAATATTTGGCTGAGATACAAAATCTAAATACTGATAAAATCGCCTTTAAAGTTGTCCAAATGAAGTTCTTAGCAATGCATATTGCTAATCAAAAATTAAGGTTTGATATATTTACGGTAGGAAATTTACAAAATATCTTCATGGAACATGATCTTTACTTAATATCCTAATGATTTTTGGCATAAAAGAAACTTTGATAATTTTAACCCATACAATGTTATTTTGGCTATTGCTAAAAATATACCCAAGCGACTTAAGACTAGTTTTGTGGTCCAGGGTCACATATGTTAGCCAATTGTAAAAGAGGTCATAGCAAATGCAGCCTACTAATTTCTGAGGGTTGAATATAAGGTGGAAAATCGGCATGAACAACTAAATTACTAGGGCTGTTGATTTAACTTTTTAATTTAGTGCACTTAATTATAAAAGAAAATCATGCATTTAATCATGCTCCCTGACATGTACACTACTAAAGGCAATACGCTTCACCAAATCATGCTTATCGAGAGCAGGCAGTACAGAATAAGTACTTAAACAAGATGTGTACTTGTGCTCAAAAACAGCTGGATGGAATGTAACTGAATGCATTTTTGAAAGCTTAACTCTTTCAGCTATACACACGACATCTTAAAAATGTACCAATTACAATGCAAGATGTGATACAACAACCAAAGGTGTCCATCTTTCACCCATCAGTAATTCATTATAATTAATGTTATTAATTCCATTAACATTTAAGCCCTACAAATTAAGAGTGTTTTAGTATCTCAGTTAAAATTGAAAGTGGACTCCAGGGAAAGAAATAAAATGGGGGGGAAAAATGATATGACCCCTTTAAATACAGAGGATCATGGAGCAGCTCAGGAGCAAGAAAATGGCAAACAGTTGAGGAGCTATTTGAGATGATACAGAGAGAAAGAATGAAGCATGTGATGGGGTGAAACATGGCTTATTTGACATTTCCTCTCACGCAGAGCGCTGTGTGTAGAGACACTTGAGCTATTTTTTCCTGAGTTTACAGTCAGGCAAAATAAGATAACGATCGATTTCTCTGTCAAGTGGACAGTGTTGACACAATATTAAATGAAACAGCCAGACAGCTGAGGGAGACAAAGAGACCGAAAGCCAGAGAATGAGAGAAAAATAGAGAGGTGGAGTAAAAAGAATGAAAAATGCAGGACACTATTTCTCATTTAACCCTTTAATCTTGTGTATATAGGGGCGAATTTGCGAAACATTACAGTTCACCCAAACACTAAATACATGGAAATAGAAATTGAAATGAATTGAAGGTCCATTTTACCATCCACACAGGAGGGTGCAGCCCTTGTTGTTCCAGCAACTTGTCCTGGGAAGCAGGAACACTTAACCGTCTGTGATCGCTCCTCAATCTTATTTCTGTTACAGCAGCGGTGGGCTGCAATCACCTCACATGTGCCAGCCTTCACGTGCACTGCAACAAAACACACACACACCATTTCATAAGAAAATTTGTCTCTGAATGACATTGGTGTCAGCATCTCATTTACACAGGCACACCTGCAGTCAGTCACTTCACCACACTCTCTTACTACTGCATGCACATATTATCCTGCTCTTATGCTAGGTACAGCTTCTTTTTACGCAATATTTATAGTTAGAGTGTTAATCAATAACTTTTCATAAGATTAATTGAATACATTTAGTAAAAAATGTAGTAATTAATTTAATAAAATAATAAATATAGTTTAATTTGTCATTGTAATTCAATTATTTCATTTTAATCACATTTTATTAATTTTTTTCATTTTATTTCAATGTTTTATCTTGGTTTTTTGGGGGTTTTTTTGTTTTTTGAAGGACATATTTTAGTGTTTCGTGTTTTTTAGTATCGATTGTAATTAAATTGTTATTTTAATTTAATCACGTTTTATTTATTTTTTTTCTTCATTTTATTTTAATGTTTTATCTTGCTTTTTTTTAAGGACATATTTTAGTGTGTCGTGTTTTTTCAGTGTTTTTTAGTATCCATTTTAATTAAATTGTTATTTCAATTTAATCACATATTATTATTATTTTTTTTTTCATTTTATTTCAATGTTTTATTTATTTATTTATTTTTGAAGGACATATTTTAGTGTTTCGTGTTTTTTCTGTGTTTTTTAGTATCCTCCACAAGCAAAATGTTTTATGATGTTTTGTAAGTTAAAAGTTGTATTGTTTTAGTACACTAAACAAAATGATGTAGAAACAATTTTCACTCAGAAATTGCTAGTAAATTGCACAATTTATTACAAAGAAATTGCAAGAAACACATTGAATTAAACGTGACATGTTGAAGTAGAAAGACTGAAACAGTCCAATAGTCTTTGTTTTATATACAACTTGCGTTACAAAAAATATTTTTAACAGTAATTCTGCATACGGGTCAGGGGGCATGCACTAATTTTTTATTGTGTTATTCTTAATATAACTAATTGAAATAAATTAAAAAGTTAAATAACCATAATTTTTAGCTATTTTTATAGCAATACTTTAGTTTGTCCAAAGAATCTAGGCCTGTTTTTCTTATGCAGGAAGCTTTGCCCAGTATTTTCTGAGAACTTTAATTAAAGCTCTGAGGGTCACAGTGATGAAAAGAAGACATAACCAAAAAAATTAATAACAGAACCGCTCTGGGTGCCCGACAGCTACTTGCTAGGCCTTCAAAATGATTGAAATTCTAGCAGAGATCTTCACCATCTCACTATCTCAGTATCACGTCAATGAAAAGTGTTTTTCTCTTTCCAAGTGTTTGAAATTTGTAGACATGCCTTTGAAACGTTAAAACTGAAACTGCAAGACAGAAAAACACAGAGTTCTATTAGAATAAAGAGAAAACGCCGTTAATGAGTGAAAAACAAACGTCAGAATTCATTTTTTTAAAGATCGCTCTTTATCTTTCTCAATCCACCCACCTTGACTGAAGCATTCAAAACAGTTTATTGTGGATCAGTACAGCTTAGTGGCTTTCACCCTACAAACACCAGAGGCTTCAGCTGAAATGTAGTTTGAGCTTGTGAACATGCCCCTTAATGGCTGGAGCGGGTTTAGCATCAGCCGCCGTGTTTACGGGGGATACTCTTCTAACTGTTAGGTGGTATAAAGTTTCTGATCCCTGTTTGTGGAGGGACTTTTAGTACAGGGGCTGTTATGTGGACTTGCACATAGATCGATACTGCAGCTTTGGGGCGCTTTTTTTAATAGCGCCCAAAATAAAACCTCTAAATCTGTGCTGGGCCCTCTATTCCAAATCTCACTTGCTTGTTCCAGATTTATTGGTCATGAAAGCAAGTTGTGCCTTCGTTTTTGGCTTTAGTTTTCAAGAAAAAAAACAACTAAAGCCAGCTGTTTGTTCCAGTCATGAAGGTTTTGTGATATGTACACCATGACATCATAATTCTGTTGCTGGACTTCCTCTATAACTAATAATAAACATGCAGGATAGACAAGTGCATTGGCATACAAGTAAAGGCCTATTTGCAACAATAATGACATTTTATACAAAACATTACATCTCTATTAACTTCTTCACATTGTATGTGAAATATTAGACTGTGACTATTCATTTTTTATTTAGAAGTTATGTTTGCTAGAATGCTGAGCAATTAATTCAGTAAGAGAATTACACTGCAAGCTACAGTAGCTAGCTAAATAAATAAATATATATTTAAATATTATTTTAGTATCGATTACCACTCATTTTTAAAACGTCCTTCAAGATTTAGTTGCAAAATTGATTCAAAGACTATATCTTCAAGTTTTATTCTTTTTCTTACCCCGTTGAAAAGGTTTTGTCTTCTTTACCTCAAATAAAGGTAAATAAATCTCAAATAACATTCATTTCCTTTTAAAACAAGAAAATAATAAAACAATACAGTTCACTTATTTCAAGTTATATTCTTTCAAATATAGGATTCTGTTCCTTGAAAGCAAGACCAAAATGTTGATTAAATAAATAGATTTTTGTATTGTACAAAAATTATGAATTGGATTTTTTTTCCAATTCATAATTTTTTTCTGTGCTTTTGTGTCATTTAATTGCATCAGACCTTGTGTGAACAGACCTTGACCAGCAACAGAACATGAGGAACAGGCTAAGCAATGGAGCCGCTGTGATGTAAAATGAAGCAACCAACACGATCAAATGTTACAACAGTGTTCAAATGGAATGACCTTTAGCTAGTTGGAAGAGGAAATTCTTGTGAGTGCCAGAATGAAATATCCTTCAGAACAGAGCATGCTTTATGTTGCTTTTGGAATGGCTCTGTCCTTCAGTGGATGGGCAGCGCAGGGTGAAACAGCCAATCAATTCAATCTCCGCACACATTACCTCACATCAGATTAATCCATCCTGACTGGGTCAAAATGGGGGTTGACGCTGCTGGTCAACAGCCTGTGCTGTGTGTGTGTGTGTGTGTGCGCGTGTGTGTGCGAAATGTGTAAATGTCAACCGTCCCGAGAGATCGACCTCTCAGCTGAGAAACTATTCTTTCAACCATATTCTTTCTCATCATGCATCTCACTAACTGCAGTGACAGGGCATTTCATTTCTGTGTTCCCAACATGATGGGATTCCACAATATGGCCCCTGAAGATTTGAACGGAGGCATTGTTCTCTCACACACACACACACACACTGCCATACAGCGCCCGGGAGGAGTTCGGGGGTCTGGGAGTGTGTGTTTGTCCTAGGGGAGTTATGTTTCTTTATTCTTCCTTTCTCTTCATTTCTTGCTTTCTCACCTTCCACTTTCTCCTTCCTCTCCCTCTCACTTGTCCTGGGTTTTCATTTCTGTCTTTCAATTTTGTTTTTCACAATTTCCCATTTGGCTATTTCCTATGTATGTATGTATCATTTATAGATAGAACTATATTATATATTAAACATATATTATTAAAACATATCTTATTATTTAATGTACCTTTATAGATTTAGCAGATGCTTTTATCCAAAGCAACTAACAAAAGAGGAACTAAGGCAATTTGACAAGGAGTCAACAATATTTGTAGCATACTATATACTGTATATACACTACCGTTCAAATGTTTGGAGTAAGATTTTTTATATTTTTTTACCGAAGTTTCTTGTGCTCATCAAGGCTGCATTTATTTGATCAAAAATACAGAAAAAACCCTGTTATTTTGTGAAATATTATTGCAATTTTAAATAACAGTTTCTATTTTAATATACTTTAAAATATAATTTGTTCCTGTGATGCAAAGCTGAATTTTCAGCATCATTATTCCAGTCTTCAGTGTCACATGATCCTTCAGAAATCATTCTAATATGCTGATTTATTATCAGTGCTGGAAACTGTTGTGCTGCTTCGTGTTTTTTGGAACCTGTGATACTTTTTACAGGATTATTTTATAAATATTAAAAAAAAAAACTGCATTTATTCAAAATAGATATCGTCTCAGTTATGTGTGGTAACTCTTGTTCCCTGAAGGAGGGAACGGAGACGTCACGTCGGATGACCGACGAATTGGGATCTCGCTTCGAGAGACCAATCTACTTTGAGTGTAAACTAAATGAGCCAATGCACATTGGCATGCAATTATTGCATCCAGCTGCTGCTGATCACAGCGTGAGTATAAGTAGGCAGCAGATGCAGTGCATATTCAGGTTTTCGCTGAGGAGCCGAGCCGGTGACCCGGCCGCTCAGCGGTGGTACAGGAGCTGTGGCAATGGGATGTGACGTCTCCGTTCCCTCCTTCAGGGAACGAGGGTTACCACACGTAACCGAGACCATCCTGACTGGGTCAAAATGGGGGTTGACGCTGCTGGTCAACAGCCTGTGCTGTGTGTGTGTGTGTGTGTGCGCGTGTGTGTGCGAAATGTGTAAATGTCAACCGTCCCGAGAGATCGACCTCTCAGCTGAGAAACTATTCTTTCAACCATATTCTTTCTCATCATGCATCTCACTAACTGCAGTGACAGGGCATTTCATTTCTGTGTTCCCAACATGATGGGATTCCACAATATGGCCCCTGAAGATTTGAACGGAGGCATTGTTCTCTCACACACACACACACACACTGCCATACAGCGCCCGGGAGGAGTTCGGGGGTCTGGGAGTGTGTGTTTGTCCTAGGGGAGTTATGTTTCTTTATTCTTCCTTTCTCTTCATTTCTTGCTTTCTCACCTTCCACTTTCTCCTTCCTCTCCCTCTCACTTGTCCTGGGTTTTCATTTCTGTCTTTCAATTTTGTATTTCACAATTTCCCATTTGGCTATTTCCTATGTATGTATGTATCATTTATAGATAGAACTATATTATATATTAAACATATATTATTAAAACATATCTTATTATTTAATGTACCTTTATAGATTTAGCAGATGCTTTTATCCAAAGCAACTAACAAAAGAGGAACTAAGGCAATTTGACAAGGAGTCAACAATATTTGTAGCATACTATATACTGTATATACACTACCGTTCAAATGTTTGGAGTAAGATTTTTTATATTTTTTTACCGAAGTTTCTTGTGCTCATCAAGGCTGCATTTATTTGATCAAAAATACAGAAAAAACCCTGTTATTTTGTGAAATATTATTGCAATTTTAAATAACAGTTTCTATTTTAATATACTTTAAAATATAATTTGTTCCTGTGATGCAAAGCTGAATTTTCAGCATCATTATTCCAGTCTTCAGTGTCACATGATCCTTCAGAAATCATTCTAATATGCTGATTTATTATCAGTGCTGGAAACTGTTGTGCTGCTTCGTGTTTTTTGGAACCTGTGATACTTTTTACAGGATTATTTTATAAATATTAAAAAAAAAAACTGCATTTATTCAAAATAGATATCGTCTCAGTTATGTGTGGTAACTCTTGTTCCCTGAAGGAGGGAACGGAGACGTCACGTCGGATGACCGACGAATTGGGATCTCGCTTCGAGAGACCAATCTACTTTGAGTGTAAACTAAATGAGCCAATGCACATTGGCATGCAATTATTGCATCCAGCTGCTGCTGATCACAGCGTGAGTATAAGTAGGCAGCAGATGCAGTGCATATTCAGGTTTTCGCTGAGGAGCCGAGCCGGTGACCCGGCCGCTCAGCGGTGGTACAGGAGCTGTGGCAATGGGATGTGACGTCTCCGTTCCCTCCTTCAGGGAACGAGGGTTACCACACGTAACCGAGACCTTCCCTTTCAGTCGGTCACTCTCGACGTCACGTTGGATGACCAACGAATTGGGATCTTACCAAAAGGCCACAGCTACTGCCCCTTCCAGTGTCCTGTGGAAGCCACCTGCGCCCCTACTTTTTGGCGTAGGCCAGGGCTTGCACAAGAGGACCAGCTACTGCTACTATGGTACTACCCAATGAGTAAGA